>NW_028134816.1:0-94086 GCF_964662115.1 Mustela nivalis | reverse complement strand
TTCCTTCCTTCACTTCCATTCCAATTCCAATGTGGGGCAATGGGTCACAGTGCTGACTGAGTAGGGGTCTGATTCCAGCAATTCTTACCACCATTCCTGAGCATGGGGAAACAGAGGCTTCAGCTCAACACTCTGTCCAGGAACAACAAGCAGCCGTACCTCATGTTTCCTGCAGCCCCTCACCACTGCTCTCAAAACCAGCAGGCTGCAGTCAGCTATTCTGGTTATGTTGGCCACGGCAGCTCGCCACTGACCCCGCTGGGGGCAAGCAGCATTGCACCCTGCCATGCTCTCGGGAACCACAACTCACCACGCCGTCCAGTGGCATGAATCGGTACTGCCGAGCATACCATAAGGCAGCTCTGAAAAGCCTCTGTAGGTTTAAAACCACATTGACTCTGTTCCTGCAGATGGGGACTTCGAGGCCAACCCGACGAATCCATAGGCCACCAAAACGGAACCGGTGAGGCCGACGCCTCCTGCTCCTCGGCCGGCGGGGGTCCCCTCCCTGGCGCTGTCCCATAGGGCCGGGCCCGCCCCGCAGCCCGGGCTCGAAACCTTGCCTGCTTCCCCAGCCTTCCGCTTCCAGGGTCCTGTCCCTCGGGGCCTCCATCTGGGGAACCCTGAGTCCCACGCCACGCCTCCCCCTCCCACCTGGCGCCAAAGGTGCCTTTCGGCGCTTCGGACAAGTCTGGGAGCGAGAGAAACCTTCGTGCCCCCACTGAGGTGAGCCCCATCCTTGGCCACCCCATTGGCTTGTAAAATCCTTGTCGGATGCTTGGCCACAACCCCTGCCTCTATTGTGATCCTTAAAAGCTCCTCTACACCATCGTCTTGGTGTGTTATTCTGATGTACGCCACCTGCCCCGAGTTTGAAAGGAACTCTGCCACCAGAGATAGGGCCGACCTCAGGACCACTCAACTCTTGGCAATTATCACAAGCATTCTCTCCTAGTTGATCCTGATTTTGGAGCGGATGTAACCTGGTCTTTCTTGTAAACCACCCCCACCCTCATTGGTCACCGTGGGCAGAAACCCAGATTCTGCTGTACTGCAGGACCCATTTCCTGAAGTCAATCCTGATGGGAGCCCTCTCGGTGCTGGCAGATTGGAGCAGCCATTCCCCAAAGCCATAACCCTAACCCTATGTTCCGTTCTCAATCTTCCTTCAACAGGGGCCTGTCCCACAATCTTTCTGGCTTGGGAACCCTGAATTCACACTGTAGGAGTCCACCTGCCACCTCATAGGTAACCAGCTGCACGGGGCCATCAGAGCCAGTGAAATATTGTGTGTCCCCATGAGTACTCCCCAACGTTCTGCTGCCCCCCGGAGCATGATGTGCCACCTGACCACCATCCTCAACTCGGCTCCTCGGGAATCCAACTTACAGATCAACAGTTCCAGCATGCCACACCCCTACCTCAGCTCTCCTCAGGGACCCCTGTCATCTCTAGGCAGATCTGGAACCCCCTGCCTGTGGAAAAGCTCTGGGATCCCCTCTCCTTCTTCTCGATGGACATCAGCCCAAGGCTTCCTTGACGAAGGGGGAAGGCTACCTCTTGACAGCTTAACAGCCCCTTTCCTCTTCTGCCTTATTTCTCTCCACTTACCTTTGTACCTGGGCAAACTGAAAGGAACATATCCATGAAACATGGACATGCTCTGACATCTGAATCTTCCTGGCAGCTTTCTGAGGGCTCCTTATGCAAACAGAATCTAGTGTTTCATAACACCGTGTGTTTGCAAATGATCATCAAGAGAACAAGAGAGCGAAAATCACTCCATTTTTACCTCCCTCTTCATAAAGTAGAACATGGTCTTCTTCTTTCCTTCCTTCACTTCAATTCCAATTCATTTCCATGCAGTGTTTGTTCCTTTGCTTCAGGGGTAGGATTTCCTTGCCTGCACAGAACACCCAGAGCTCATCACAATGAGTGCCCTCCCTAAGAGCCATCACCCATTGAATCCTTCCCCTCCACACCCCTGCTCTCTAGCTGCCCTCGGTTGGTGTTCTATGTTTGAGTCTCTTTCCTCATTGACCTTTCTTTCTCACCTCACTACGTTTTCTTTCTGAAATTTCACAGAGGTCAAATTATAGGCTATGGGTCATTTCTTTTTTTTTTAAGATTTTATTTATTCGATAGACAGATCACAAGCAGGCAGAGAGGCAGGCAGAGACAGAGGGGGAAGCAGGCTCCCTGCCGAGCAGAGAACCCGATGCGGGGCTCGATCCCAGGACCCTGAGATCATGACCTGAGCCGAAGGCAGCGGCCTAACCCACTGAGCCACCCAGGCGCCCCTATGGGTCATTTCTTACTGATATGGCTTAGCCAAATCCACTCTAAATCCATCCACATCCTTGCAAATGATAAGATTTCATTCTTTCTGAACCTGGATTCTATTCCATTGAGAATATGTGACAGATTAGATATCTACATTCATATATATACATATACAGATAGAAAGATAGATAGATAGATCGTTCATCAGCGAATGGACATTGGGACTCCCTCCATCGATTCGCTATGGTTGAAAATGCTGGTGTCCATATCACAGTGCTTGTAACCCATTGAATGTGCATTTCTGTGCCCTTGAGGGAAATACCTAGGAGGGCAGCTGTTGTATCCTAGGGTTGTTCAGCTTTTAGCATTTGGAGGAACCACCATGCTCTTTCCCAGAGTGGCTGCAAAAACCCGCAAGCCCACCGAAAGTTCAGGAAGGCTCCACTGGAAGCAGAACATTCCCTGCCAGCAATTTTCTAAGGAGGAAACGGAAAACCTGGGGGATAACGTGACTCGGACAGCGGCTGGCAAGCAGACCCAGAAATTCACCCCAGGGTTCCTGATGTCATGCCCTGGGAAGCCATCAGAATGCTTCTATCCAGTGGAATTCCCAAAGACTCGCCTTTTGACTTCACCACCCATGAAACTGCAGAGAAAGGATGACATGGCCAACTCTCTAGAGTGTCCACTGAGTGAAACTAGAAAGTCAAGCTTCCCTTTTCAATCGTCCAAGGCTCCTTGGAATCCTTTTGAACGTTCCCTCTGCCCTCCTCAGAACTCTTTGGATAAAAAAGACAGATCCATTAGGATCCATCCCCTTGGACAAAGGAGAAGCCATACTCCAAGCCTCTCTCTGACCACAAACAGACACCTAACTCTAGATGCTGGCCATTCCACCACAGGCTAGGACTCATGGAATCAACACTTCATCCTTCAATGAAGGAACACTTCCTAGGTCCAAAACACACACTAAGTCCATCTCATCTTCCTTTTCAAATCCAAGGGATTGCCTAGGAAAGAGATGTTCCAAATACCTCTGTGAGCCAGAAACAGGCAGAGAAAATGAGATCCCCTGCCGGGTGCTCCTTGCAAGGAAACTCAGGAACCCTAGCACCCACACTCCATGGCTGACAGCTGCGTTCATGTGACTTTTTGGCTCCACTGGAGATGAGAGAAAAACCAGTACGTTTGGGGTGAAAGAGAAGTTTTACCTCTCATGCTGGCATGGATGTGCCACTGTGCCCCACAGGCCTGCTGTTTTCTCTGAATGCTGACGTCCTGGGACAAGCTGCATGACAGATTCAGATGCTGATTTCCAAACTTCAGGTCTCGTGGAGCCAGAGCGAAGATGGGTTGTCAGGTGCAGATAAGAAGGCTCCTCCCACCTAAAGCCTACACACCTGCTCCGATTCCTGGGTGAAGGAGAGACACATGCTTATTTCTTAAGTGGTAATTCACTTCCTTCTCAAGCTGGCCAATGCCCTTGCCCTTTTTGGAGAAGCAAATAGACTCTTCCAAACAGAAACTCAACTCCTCGGTTCCAAAGGCACCATGAGTTGAGTTGGGTTCCTCCGGGAATGAAAGTTTTGTTCCCCCACCAGGAGGACAATCCTGAACCATCCTGACAACACATTCCCATCCAACCTGGGGCAACAGGGCCCAGTGCTGACTGAACGGGGGCCTTGCTCCAGCAATTCTTACCACCACTCTTGAGCCTGGGGAAACAGAGTCTTCAGCTCTGTCCTGGAAAAATAAGCTGCAGTGCCTCAGATTTCTGGGTCTCTCACCCAGCACCTCACCACTGCTCTCAAAGCCAGCAGGGCTGCACAGACTCTTCTTCTGGTGTGTTTGCCACAGCATCTCACCGCTGCCTCCAGCGTGGCAAGCAGCATTGCACCTTACCATGCTCTTGCTCACCACAGCTCACCACGCGCTCAGTGGCATAAATCTGCACTGCCGAGCCTTCCAAAACTCAATGCAGCTCCCAAACCCTCTACAGGTCTAAAGCCACACTGACACTGTCCCTCCAGATTGGGACATCTAGGCCAACCCCACCAGTCCACAGGCCACCCAAGTGGAAATGGTGCGGAATACCCTCAGAGCGAGAGAAACCTTAGTACCTCCACTGAGGTCAACCCAAACTATCCACACCCCAGCAGCACGAAAAGTGGGAGGCAGATGCCCAGCCACAAACCCTCCCTCAACTCTGCTCCGGGAAATTTCCTATGTGCCAGGTGGGCGACGTCGTCTCGACATGTTTTCCAGGTGGCCACAACATGCCCCAAGCGTGAAAAGGCCCTCGGCCACGGGGGACAGGGCAGTCCACAGGGCTGCCCAACGCCAGCCAATTCTCAAGAGCAGAACGCTCGTGAGAATTGGCTGGAAAACGTCCAGCAATCTCGCTTCAGGCGCCCACCTCCTGGGCCTGGCCAGGGATCGAGAGGGGTCGTGGCTGAACCCCACAAGAAAGCCCTCTAGTGAGGCCAACGCCTCCTGCTCCTCAGCTTCTGGGTGTCCCCTCCCTGGCACTGGCCAATGGGGCCCAGCCCACCCAGAGGCCCAGGCATGAACCCTTGCCTACTATGTCAGCCTTCTGTTTCCAGGGTCCTGTCCCTTGGGGCCTATCATTGGGGAACTCTGAGTCCCGTGCCACGAGTCCCCCTACCACTCTGGCGCATAGGGTACCTTTCCGAGCAGGGGAAAATCCTCAGAGCAAGAATAACCTTTGTGCCCACTCTGAGGCCAGCCCCATCCTTGGGCGTCCCAGCACCCCAAAAAGTTGGAGGCAGATGGCCAGCCACAACCCCTCCCTCAACTCTGCCCCAGGAAAGCTCCCCTGTGCCAGGGCACCCGGCTGGGCTGCATCATTTCGGCGCATTTTCCGGCCGTCCATGACATGCCCCAAGAGAGAAAGGGCCCTTGGTCACGGGGCACAGGGCAGTCTGCAGGGCTTTCCAACGCTGGCCAATTCTCCTGAGCGTGTCCCACACGTGTCCCGCACGTGTCCCACACGTGTCCAAGGAGAATTACTGTAATGACCTGGAACGCAGGCCTGACCTCTCCCCACGCACAACTCCTAAAATTATCTTGCCATGAAGCACTCACCTTATCCAAAGAAGGGTCATAATTTAAAATGTTTGTATAATACTAGCTAAATGAAAAGGAGATAGAACAAAAGACTGAGAGACAGGACAGGAAAAATCAAGTGGCAAATGAAGTACACTCACCAGAAATATCTCTCCATGGAACAGATGCAAAATGGGACCAAATATAAAATCACAAATTTAAACATTTCCGGAAGGACTTACTCCAGAAAACAAGAACAGAATGAGGACAAGCAAGAGCTCATGGTAAGGCTAGTAAGAAAGTAAGACATGAAAGATGAGCTGGCAGAGAAGAGATGAGCTGAGAAGAGAATTGGAACGAGTCACTGTAGGGAATGTTGAGGCCCAGCATGGGCAACGGGGGCAAATAAAATGAAATTATTATTCATGGCAGAGGTCAGTCATGTAAATTTATACCTAGGCTCAGCCTTATGAACTCTGGCTTGCTTTATTTGGATCCCAGCATGGCTGGTCTATGTCTTCTGTCTTTTGTCCTTTAGTGCAGTTTCGTACTACTGTATCCTGTTGGCTGACTGCTGGCCTAGTTCCTCTTCAGTTTTGATAGCGGGTATCTTCTGCTTCTGTTTTGTTTCCCTCTCTCTGCAGCTTGTCTCATCTCATCATTCAGCAAATATTTTCTGAGTACCTGCCATGGGACCGCCAGGTACTTGGCCAGGCACCGGGGACTTGGCAGTAAACCATTTAGACATATCCCTGCTATCATGGTCCTTACAGTCTGATAAGGCACACGAATGCCCAAAACAAATAAATACACATTCGTGCAGTGAAGAGGGTGCTCATAAAGGAAAACTTAATTTCATTTTAAAGAGAGAAGGTGCTAAGTTACCAGTGCTTCTCAGTTTAAAGGGAATAAGCACATCACCTTGACCTTGGGGTGGACCTTCTTCATTCTGGAAAAATCTCCTGAGAAGCCTCACTCAACTATAAACCAAAAGGCCGAAAGACACCCTCTTCCTGGGAGAAGGTGTCACAGGAACTTGGCTGTGTTGTAACAGCCAGTCCACTTAAACCGTTGGAATGCAGAGCCCTGAGGGCTCCAGGAAGAGGGTGAGCAAACACGCATGAAGACCAAGGAGACATTCTCTCCTGCCACTAAAAAGAGAGCTCTGCCAGGAGTAACTGATGAAGTTCTAGAACCTAGGTGAGGTTTGGTGGGCTGAGGTCCGGAGCCGATGACCAAGAAAGAATTCTTGAGACATCTTTGGTGCAAAATGGTGGTTTATTAAAGCACGGGACAGGACCCGTGGGCAGGAAGAGCTGCTGCCCCGGGTTGTGAGGGATGGCAGGTTATGTACCCTGCTGTTGGGGGAAGGTGAGGGGAAGGGAGGTCTCAGTGGAGTTTTCATATGCTAAAGAGGGCCTACAAGGTGCCAGGATGTTCCAGGCCTGCCGGAGGCCTTGCCCTTGCTGCTGGATCAATGTTGTCTTTAGACCAGCCATTAACATTAAGATCTTTGGGAGACTTTTTGGTGGGGTCTCACAATCCTGCTATCAATCGTCTTTGTTAGTGAGATTTAGGACATTTGTAAGCCAAGGGAGACTCCTGTCTAGCAGGATTGTGAGCTCTGCAAGTTAACTATTTGCTTATTGTTCTTGGCAGTCAGGGCTGCCTGAGGGATGCTACACTTATGGAGGGGAAAGGGTGAAGAGGGGGTGCAAGGCGCCAGCTTTTGCTTTGTCCTCAGCCAGCCTCCTGCTCCCTCATCATAACTGCTCAAAGGATTTGTAAAAACTACCCTCTTGTTTACTGGAGAGTTGACATGTGAAATAGATTAAAAAAAAAAACAACTAAAAAAATTAAGCGGATGTTCAAAACTTTCCTCATACATTTAAATAGAAAGGACTTGCATTTATGGCATGTTATAAATATTGACATTTTAAAATAAAGCCTATGTCATTTTTAAAGATGCCTAATGGGATAGAAATACGTTAGCGTTCCGACACTCACTGCTAGACATTTGTACTTGACCTTCAAATTCTGCAGCCCAAGTGTAATATTGTGCTGCTTGGGTTAAACTATAACCAGGTCAGCAAGAATTTCTAAACTACGGAGCCTGGGCAGTCGGCTAACATTGGGAAGGTCACAGGCCTGGGGCCTCTACCTGTCCTCCTCATTTCAATCCATCCCTGGGGTGCTGCTAATTAGCATAAAGTTCTGCAGAGGAAATGGGGGCCTGGGAACTCAGGCCAGTGCAGCTGCAGGCTGACTTTCAAGGGATTAGGGGTATTTAAGACGTGGGTTGTCAACAAGATTTTTGAGGTACTATCCCTCACCCTCATAGGACTCAGGGGAACAGTTTCCCTGCAGGGAGGGCACCATTGGCTCATCACATCCCCTCACAGGCCAGTCAGCAGCCATGGATGGGACAAAGCTGTCCAGTGGTCCGGTGCCTATTGAGTGCTGGAGAACCCGCACTCAGCAATGTCGCGGTGCTGACTCCACTCAGGTCAAGGTCATCACTCACACTCATGGGACAGGGCAGCTGTATAAACGGCTTTGTGCCTGTTTGTTAATAATGTTTAATAAGCATCTGTATATCCAGTAGAATTGATCTGAGATATTTGAGACATTTGCTTTCCCCCCGTTAGCGAGACCATGTGGGAGTCACTAGGCTTCAGTTAATGCAGACATCTTTGGTAGCTATGGAAAACAATCTAGGCAGTGGGATATGACTAATTTGGTTTAGCTTAGTTCATGACATAACCATCATCTACTTTTTTTAATTAGCCAGCTTTTTAAAAAAAATGGTAATACACTTTATGTATTTTTATTGTAAATTTCCTCCCCATAGGATTTTTTTTTTAATTTTATTTATTTATTGGTCAGAGAAAGAGAGTACCAGCAGTGAGAGTGGTAGGTAGAGGGAAAAGAAAGCTCCCTGCTGAGCAAGGAGTCTGATGCGGGGCTCGATCCCAGGACCCCAGAAAAGTGACCTGAGCAGAAGGCAGAGGCTCAAGTGACCATGCCACCGAGGTGCTCCCTTCCCCAGAAAATTTTATCCTGATGCAATATTTTTATGCAAAAGCATTTCTTATTAATCACCTTATTATACCTCTTTGAGATGCATATATCTTGCTTGCAAGAAAATATGCACATACGTAACTTTTTTAGTTTCCTATAACCATAGGTATTAAAATGATTTTTGATTGGATTATCAGTACAATTATTATTAGCACTAATTGATCAGATATGAAATATTAGAAGTATTGGTAACCATTCAATGCAAAAGCAAACTATTACTAGAAATAATAGCTCTACCTTGAACCTGACAGAGTTTGGGGGAGGGGTTTGTGCTGTAAAAAAGTGTGGGAGGGGGTTCCAGAGGGAAAGAATTTGAAGTATATATAAAAAGGTCCCATTGTAGCCCAGAGGATCATGGACTGGGGAAGGTGGTAACACTATGGGGTAAGGCGAGCTCAGAGCCATCAGGGATCCTCCTGCTTGGATCCCTCTCAGCATTATCCTTGTCCAGGTTAACTGAGCATAACCAGAGAAAATAGTACAGGGTCAAGAGCTTAGGGCAGAATAAGCCAACTACAGCCTACGGAACAAATTTGGTTGCCTCCTATTCTTGTGTAACTCATGAACTAAGCATGATTTTTATACTTTAAGTGGTTGAAAAAAATTTAAAGAAGAATACTTTGTGACACGTGAAAATTGTATGACATTCAAGTTTCAGTGTCCATATGCCAAGTTTTATACAAACGGAGCCAAACTCATTTGTTTAAGTATTGTCTGTGTCTAAGGCTGCTTTCTTGCTCTGACAGCGGGCCTGAGAGGGTTGTAATAGAGTTCAAATGTCCTGCAGGCCAAAATCACTTATTATCTATCCCTTTACAGAATATATTTACCAACTGTATTTTAAACCTTGGGAGGGCAGCAGAATAAGACACTCCAAAATGTGCTGATTTGGCAGTTATTTTGAGCTGTGGGCACTTGAAAACCAGCAAACATAGAGAGAGGTTTTCTCTGAACTGCTCTTGTCTGCCTGAAGTTGGGTTCTCCAAAAGGATCTCAACTGTCATAAGTGCTCTCCCTGAGGGGTCTCATCAACCAGGGAAGATCAACTCTTAACCACAGGAGAGCAGGCTGAAAACTGACACAGAAGTTGATATCACATCTAGACTTTGTCAGAAAATATTATACCTCCCTCGGATCTTCAAGGACCCATTCATCTTTCCTAAAAATCACTTACTCTCCTGAAGAGGTCACCATCCTTCACGTTGTTTCCCTATTTAGATGATATGTTAAGCCTGAATTCTAGGCCGCGGTGTAGAGTTACTCATTTTCCCATGGGTATCTCCCATGTATACGAGGTTATCCATGTTAGTAAGTTTCTGTTTCTCTCTTGTTAATTTGTCTCGTACTGAAAGATTTCAGTCAAGAATTCAGAAAGGTAGAGGGAAAATTCTATCCTCTCCTACACCTTGGAGATGGATGGAAGTGGTTCTAACTTGGGCCTTTGGCATGAAGTCTGGGAACCCTCCAGGAAGAGTTTGCCATAAAGGAAGAGAGCCTGGAATGGTGGCATGGGTCCAGTATCAGGGCAAAGTCACGGTAAAAGGAAAACTGGCTTTGGCACAGCAGGAGGCAACGACTGGAAGCTGCCTGATTAGGCCTAGAAACCATTAGGTTTTGGGAGTTAAGACTTCAAGAGAAAATTAAAGAATGATAAGCCAGGGACCAGAGCCAGGGGCATGAGAGGTGGAGCACACTTGGCCTAGGATTGCTTTCACTTGAAAAGCCATGCTGGCCAGGCAGGGATTAGACCTGCCACCACCGCCAAGGACAGGTCTCACTGGGCTTTGGGCCACCTGCCGAAACAGTCATATGGAAAGTGAGTTGGGGAGCAAAACTGCCTCCGGTTGCTGGGCACAGCTGAGGGCCCTTCAGTTTGAGGACACTGATATATGTAGACAGTGGTTGACCCTGTGGTCCTGTCTTACCAGCAGCATGCGGCCACCACGGTACAGGCTGAGAAAGGGAAGCAAAGGCAGCATTGCCAGATGTGGGGACGAAAAGACACAGCCTTGGAATTTAGGGAATCAGAGAGAATGCCACCACATGCATAGGCTGGGGAGTCTGCGCTATGCAAGGAAGACGTAAAAAGAGGGGAAGAGTGTGGACTGCAGCAAGCCAAGGGTCCGGGGGGAGTGAAGGATGGTGCAGCTACAGTGGTGGGTGGGGCACGTGGCAGGAGGGAGATGCTCCAGCTCCTTACGCTTTTGCAGGATGATGTTTCAGATCATCACAGGTCCAACGTGAGCTGCAAGGAGGCATCAGCAGAGGTGGACAGGAGCAGGTCTGGATGTCGCCTGGGTCATCGCTGTGAGAATGAAGGCACCTGGGATTAAGTAAGGCAGGATTTGAAATGGAAGAGACCTGAGCCCCACGGCCCGAACCTGAGCTGGGTGGTGAGAGGTCTGGGAGGTCCAGGGTCACAGCAACAAGAAGGGCAGAGGGTGGCAGAGTGGTGTAAAAGACAAAGGGGGGGGGGGTCTCACAGGGATCACTAATTACACTTGTGGCAAGTGCCCTGAAGGAAACATACCAGGGACTTTGAAAATCACCAGGCAGTGTGTGAATGGGGGAGGGGGGCGGTTGATTCAGATCCAGGGGCTCTCCGGGGAAATAACTTTCAATTTGAGAATTATAAAAGGAAGGGGAGTTTGTTAGCTTGACCCCTGGGGACTCAAGACTGACATGGAAAAAGAGCCAAAGCCACCTCCCATCAGCAGTGAAAAAAGCTACTATGGGCAGAGCTTCAGGCTCCTATAGGAGAAGAGACAAGTACGGTGCTTCCTGGCAGGCTGAGGTCCGAGCTGCTCACCCCCTCTTTGCATGTGTAAAATGGGGAACAACAATAGTCATGCCCAGGGCTTTTATGCAATGCAAGTGAGTAAGAGGAGTGCGTCGTCGCTCTAAACACAGAGCGTGCTTTATGTAGGAGTTAGCAATTATTATTATTGAGAGAAATTATTTCTTCCGGAATGGCATCCAAGCACAAATTACAGCAGGTCTTTCTGTACTCATTTAATCCCTTCAATAACCCTGTGAGATAGGTTCACATGAAAAAAACCCCGAAGAGCAGTTTTCTTTTCCTTCTTTCTGAATCAACACCGCCTTCAGCCCCAGCTTTACCTGCATTCTGGGGCTGCAACAAGGGGCCTTTTGTTAAAATCTGGGGCATTTTGGAGGTGGCTTCCTGCCAAACTGCCTTTTAAATGATCAGATGCCGAGCTCTCAGGTGTTCAGATTCTTACGGCTTCAGTTTCTAGGCCAGCAGCTGCTATGGGAGAAGCCAAGTGTTCAAGTGTGTGTCCGTGAGGGGACCACCTGGGAAGACGGTCCCTGCCTGCCGGGCCCCTGTTGGGTGCCAGGGTCCCCACGGAGAACACCTTGGCCGTCAGATGGCCCCTCCCAGGTGTCTGGATTGGACTCTGCTGAGAGTCACCTCTAGTGTCTCAGAGAAGTGTCCCCATAGGATCATAAACAGCTAAGATCCCTGTATGGATAATGGCAAAGGGACTCCCCCCTGTCCCCTGTATATCACCACAAGCTGTTGGAATGAGGCAGGAAGGACAGCCAGCCTTTTCTTCTTTCTTTCATCTTCTCCTTTGTTTTCAGATTTACTTCACTGGCTGTATTTTTGGAGCACTGTAATCTGAACTGACTCCCTTTTGGAATCATCAGTGGCAGGCCGGAAGTGGAGGGCTAAAACTAAGGGGCTAGTGAGGGAGTGGAAATGGGCATGTAGAACCCTGGACCCTGGCTACTGGGAAATTATGCTGGAGTGAAGCTGGCAGTGGCTCAGACCATTGCAAGTGAGCAAGAGAATTCATAGTGCCTCAGTTTCCTCTTGCACAGCATTCCAACCTCCCCCCTCATCCATCCCTTTACCTTCCCCATGGTTGGGTCAGATCAGCCTTGCTCAAGACTGTGGGCCAGGAAGGAGGCACAAATGGAAGACAAGGTGACCAGCTGCAAATACATTGATTGGTGGCCCACCATGTGCCAGAAATTTATTCTTCAAGACATTCTTGGTGGTAGGTCTGCTTATTCCCATTTTATAGATGAGGATACTGAGGCACAGAAAATTTGCTTACCTGCCCAAGGTCACACCGCTACTAGGTGGCAAAGCCAGGATCTCAACTGCTATCCATTTATGCCGTTTTTACATACTGGGTAGAAATGCTTTGTTCTCTGCAACCGATTCATGCACTGATGGCAGCAAAGCAAGCCTCCAGGAGACTGATGTTTCCAGTAAACTCTTGCTGTCTCTGCACTGGTGTCTCCTCGAGCCAGCTGCCACCACTGTTGAACTGCCCTCTCTCTCTCTCTGGCAAGGTGGAGGCCTCTGCCAAGACCACGGCAAATCCTCACTCACTCTCTCTGAAACAACTCCCCACATTCCTAGCCCTGGTTCCGGTTCGCTGCACGCAAGCCAAGTAGTTATCACTGGTGCGAAATCAGCAGGATCGTTCCAGGCAATCAAATGATTCTGCACAACACCCATCTTGCGCTGGGGGTCAGCTAAAGGGCCCAGTACAAACCCTCCACTCAAGCTTGCCAAGTCAGCCAATCCCACCCATCCTATCTCTAATGCCTGGTTGGAGTCCAACACTGGGGACGTGGAGCAGGAAAATGCCGTAGGACACTCTGCCTCTCCCCACCACCACGGCCTTCATGGGGGGCAGGCAGCTGGATGGCACCCACCTAGGTTCAGAGCTGGGAAATGAGGGCCCATGACCAAGCACTCAAGAGCAAATTCCCGCACCCCAGCCTCAGCTGAGTCCCAGGAAACATCAGGAATTGGAAAGACGGATGCATGCTTCTGGGTGCTGAGGTTAATTTGAGGCAGAACCAGAGAGAGACCAAATAAGGAAAGAGAAATGAGAATGTGGCACACTTGGTTACTTAATTGTCTTGCCCTAGTCTTGTGAATCCTGAAAGGGTTAACACTGAGCTCTACAGGCCAATCCATACCACTGGCCCCCAGGCACTTCTCAGCGTGGCAGAGCTCCCAGTGTCACGTAGCCTGTCCACTGCTAGGGAGGATCCATGCTCCTTAGGGCCTTGCTCTGGGAACAGAGCAGCAGAAGCCCCTGCAGCAGCAGAAACTCATCCCTCCTAGCCACAATGGCCACTTACTGTCTCCTGCCCCCTGGAAATGTCAGAAATCCCTGCATCCCAGAGCACCCGCCTGCCCACTGCTTTGTGCCTGCTGGGAGCCCTCCGTGGCACCGATTGCTACAATGCAGGCATAGCCACGTCTACATGTAAACTCTTCCCAATGGGGGGCCTGGGCTTCTTGATTCTGTAGCAACCAGACCTGCCAGAGAACAGGAGCGTATTCTTCCCAGAATTCCCTAACGCCAGGCCCTGATGTCCCATTGCCTACTCACCTTCTCGAGTTGGATGGAGAGAGAGACATCTCAAAGTTATCGTGCCCCAAAGCTTCCCTCTCGGTCTTGTCCTGCCTTCCTTCTCCCCCATTCTGAGCAGTGCCAGAACCATCCTTCCAGTTCCTCAGGCCAAAAACCTTCACGTCCAAACCCATATCCTGTCCAAGGACTCTCTCTCCGAGATATATATAGAGTCCCACTGCTTTCTTGCCTCTGAACGCAAGCCACAGCCATTTCTCCCCAGGGTTACTGTAATAGCCTCCTGAGTGTCTCGCTCCCACCCTTCCCCCTCCTCAGACTATTCTCACCTGGAAGCCACTGCTGCCTTAAAAAGTGTAAGTCAGGCCACATCACACTCAGCTAAAACAACAACAAAACAACCTTCCAACGTCTCCTTATCTCCACTCAGAGTACTTACAACGGCTCATGAAGCTCTAGGTAATCTGGTACATGTGGCCCCATACACCCCTTTCCTCTCTGACCTCCTCTCCTTATTTACCATCCCCTTGCTCACCCAGTCATCCTGGCCTCTTGTTCCTCCTTGAATAGCCATCCCTGCTTCTGCCTCAGGGCCTTCGCACCTTTGCGCTTGCTATTTCCTTGGTGTGAAGGGCCCTTCCCTTCCTCCCCAAAGTATCACTATGGTTCTACCAGAAGCTCACCCTCTCTTTGACAGTCTCCCCCTTCAGGAGGTGGGGCGTAATTTCCCTCCCCTTGACTTCGTGACCCAAGTCTAAGGAAGAGAATCAAGTAGAGGGTTGGGATATGGGACTTCAGGGACTGCATCCTCGAAGGCTCTGCCTCTCCCCGCTCAGGTGCTCTCTCTTGGATCACGCACTTGAGGGCAAGTCAGCTTCCGCATCATGAGGACAATCAGGAAAGAGAGGCCTCCTATCCCGAGTCACTGGAGGGAGCCACCAGGGAGGCAGACCCTCCTGCTCCCGGCAGGCCTTCAGGGTCTGTGGCCCCAGCCATCAGCTGGACGGTGGCCTCCTGAGAGATCCCAAGCCGGAACCACCTGGCTAAGCTGCTCTGAAATTCCTGACCCTCAGAAACTGCAAGACATAATAAATCTTTGTTGCTTTAAGCTTCTAAGTTTGGGGGTCCTTTGTTATGCAATCACAGATAATCAATAAGCCTGCTTCCTCATTCCCTTCAAGCTTTTGCTGAGGTGTCCCGTTCACAGAAAAGCCTTCCTTTTTTCTTTTGTTTTCATTTATTTATTTATTTTTATTAAAGATTTTTATATATTTGACAGAGATCACAAGTAGGCAGAGAGACAGGAAGAGAGAGAGAGGAGGAAGCAGGCTCCCTGCTGGGCAGAGAGCCTGATGTGGGATTCGATCCCAGGACCCTGGGATCATGACCTGAGCCGAAGGCAGAGGCTTTAACCCACTGAGCCACCAGTGGGTGCCCCCAGAGATGTCCTCCTTAACCATCCTCTCGGAAGAAGAATTTCCCCAAGCTGCCTTCTGTGACTTTTTATTCTCCACAGCACCTAACGCCTTCTAATACCCTGTAACGGTTCCTTGCATGTCTTTCTCCTTTTCCTTGGAATATAGGTTCCACAAGGTCAAAGGATCCTGTGTCTTGTTTCTTGGCCTGCAGTTAGCACTCAGGAAATATTTGTTGAATGGATAAATGAATGTATGTCACACTTCACCATCCGTATTCACTTCCTGGATTCAAGATTCATCCTTTTTTTTTTAAGATTTTATTTATTTGTTTGTCAGAGAGAGAGCACGTGCAAAAGCATGGGGAGAGGTAGGCAGACAGAGAAGCAGACTCCCACTGAGCAAGCAGCCCCTTATGAAACTCCATCTCACGACCTGGGATCATGAATGAGCCGGTGGCAGACAGAGCTTCACTGACTGAGCTACCCAAGTGATTCATACATGTTTAAAACCTTGTTCTGATGCTGTAAAGGATTCTGTCTGGTGCCCGGGTGGGCCGCTTCTTTTCTGTGCCATTTCTGGGCGGCAGCAACAAGCCCTGGGCGAGAAAGGGCCCTGGGCCATGGAGAGCAGGGCTGTCCCCAGGGCTGCCCTACGCCGGCCAATTCTCACGAGCGTTCTGCCCAAACCAATCCTGGTTTGGGCAGAACGCTCGTGAGAATTGGCCGGAAAACCCCCGCGCAGTCATTCGGGCGCCGCACGTCTGCTGGGCCGCCCCCAACCCGGCCTTGAAGGCATTTTGGGTGCCCGCACCCGATCGCCGCCAGGAGGCACTCCACAAGATGGATTGCACCGAGGACGACGCCCGTGGATCCTCGACCTGCGGGGGTCACATCCCTGGCGGTCTACCATGGGGCCAGGCCCATCACAAAGTCCGGTCTGGAACGCTCGCCTGCTTCCCCAACCTTCTGCTTCCGGGGTCCTGTCCCTCATGACCTCCATATCGGAAACCCTTAGTCCCGCAGCCACGCATCTCCCAACCACGCAGTCTCCATCGGCGCCTCCTGGTGCTTCAGACAACGCTCAGAGTGTGATAAACCTGTATGACCAAAATGAGGTCATCCCCATCCTTGGCCGCCCGATCTACCCGAAAGACGGAGGCGCACACCAGGCCACCACCCGTCCTTCAACTCTGCTCCGGGAACGCTCCACTGCGCCGGCGTGCCCGGGTGGGCCCCTTCTTTTCCGTGCCATTTCTGGGCGGCAGCAACAAGCCCTGGGCGAGAAAGGGCCCTGGGCCATGGAGAGCAGGGCTGTCCGCAGGGCTGCCCTACGCCGGCCAATTCTCACGAGCGTTCTGCCCAAACCAATCCTGGTTTGGGCTGAAGGCTCGTGAGAATTGGCCGGAAAACGCCCGGCGAATTCATTCCGGCGATGCACGTCTGCTGGGCCAACACCCCGGGGCCTAGAAGGGCATTATGAGTGTCCGCAACCGATCGCCGCCAGGAGGCAATCCACAAGTTGGAATGCAGCGAGGACAACGCCCGTGGATCCTCGACCTGCGGGGGTCACATCCCTGGCGCACTACCATAGGGCCAGGCCCATCACGAAGTCCGGTTTGGAACGCTCACTGCCTCCCCAACCTCCTGCTTCCGGGGTCCTGTCCCTCATGGCCACCATATCAGAAACCGTTAGTCCCGCAGCCACGCACCTCCCAACCACGCAGTCTCCATCGGCGCCTCCTGGTGCTTCAGACAACCCTCAGATTGAGATAAACCTGTTCACCAAAATGAGGTCATCCCCATCCTTTGCCGCCCCATCTACCTGAAAGACGGAGGCGCAACCAGTCCACCACCCGTCCTTCAACTCTGATCCGGGAACACTCCACTGCGCCGGCGTGCCCAGTTGGGCCGCTTCTTTTCCGTGCCATTTCTGGGCGGCAGCAATATTCCCTGGGCGAGAAAGGGCCCTGGGACATGGAGAGCAGGGCGGTCCGCAGAGCTGCCTTACGCCGGCCAATTCCACGAGCGTTCTGCCCAAACCAATCCTGGTTTGGGAAGAACGCTCGGGAGAATTGGCCGGAAAACCCCCGGCGAAGTCATTCGGGCGCCGCACGTCTGCTGGGCCGCCCCCCCCGGGCCTTTACGGCATTTTGAGTGCCCGCACCCGATCGCCGCCAGGAGGCACTCCACAAGATGGATTGCACCGAGGACGACGCCCGTGGATCCTCGACCTGCGGGGGTCACATCCCTGGCGGTCTACCATGGGGCCAGGCCCATCACAAAGTCCGGTCTGGAACGCTCGCCTGCTTCCCCAACCTTCTGCTTCCGGGGTCCTGTCCCTCATGACCTCCATATCGGAAACCCTTAGTCCCGCAGCCACGCATCTCCCAACCACGCAGTCTCCATCGGCGCCTCCTGGTGCTTCAGACAACGCTCAGAGTGTGATAAACCTGTATGACCAAAATGAGGTCATCCCCATCCTTGGCCGCCCGATCTACCCGAAAGACGGAGGCGCACACCAGGCCACCACCCGTCCTTCAACTCTGCTCCGGGAACGCTCCACTGCGCCGGCGTGCCCGGGTGGGCCGCTTCTTTTCCGTGCCATTTCGGGACGGCAGCAACAAGCCCTGGGCGAGAAAGGGCCCTGGGCCATGGAGAGCAGGGCTGTCCGCAGGGCTGCCCTACGCCGGCCAATTCTCACGAGCGTTCTGCCCAAACCAATCCTGGTTTGGGCAGAACGCTCGTGAGATTTGGCCGGAAAACGCCCGGCGAAGTCATTCGGGCGCTGCACGTCTGCTGGGCCGACCCCCCCGGGGCCTTGAAGGGCATTGTGAGTGTCCGCAACCGATCACCGCCAGGAGGCAATCCACAAGATGGAATGCAGCGAGGACAACGCCCGTGGATCCTCGACCTGCGGGGGTCCCATCCCTGGCGCTCTACCATAGGGCCAGGCCCATCACGAAGTCCGGTTTGGAACGCTCACCTGCCTCCCCAACCTTCTGCTTCCGGGGTCCTGTCCCTCATGGCCTCCATATTGGAAACCCTTAGTCCCGCAGCCACGCATCTCCCAACCACGCAGTCTGCATCGGCGTCCCCTGGTGCTTCGGACCACCCTCAGAGTGAGATAAACCTGTTCACCAAAATGAGGTCATCCCCATCCTTTGCCGCCCCATCTACCTGAAAGACGGAGGCGCACACCAGTCCACCACCCGTCCTTCAACTCTGAGCCGGGAACACTCCACTGCGCCGGCGTGCCCAGTTGGGCCGCTTCTTTTCCGTGCCATTTCTGGGCGGCAGCAACAAGCCCTGGGCGAGAAAGGGCCCTGGGCGATAAAGGGCCCTGGGCCATGGAGAGCAGGGCTGTCCGCAGGGCTGACCTACGCCGGCCAATTCTCACGAGCGTTCTGCCCAAACCAATCCTGGTTTGGGCAGAACGCTCGTGAGAATTGGCCGGAAAACGCCTGGCGAAGTCATTCGGGCGCTGCACGTCTGCTGGGCCGCCCCACCCCGGGGCCTTGAAGGGCATTGTGAGTGTCCGCACCGGATCGCCGCCAGGAGGCACTCCACAAGATGGAATGCAGCGAGGACAACGCCTGTGGATCCTCGACCGGCGGGGGTCCCATCCCTGGCGGTCTACCATGGGGCCTGGCCCATCACAAAGTCCGGTCTGGAACGCTCGCCTGCTTCCCCAACCTTCCGCTTCCGGGGTCCTGTCCCTCATGGCCTCCATATTGGAAACCCTTAGTCCCGCAGCCACGCATCTCCCAACCACGCAGTCTCCATCGGCGCCTCCTGGTGCTTCAGACAACGCTCAGAGTGTGATAAACCTGTATGACCAAAATGAGGTCATCCCCATCCTTGACCGCCCGATCTACCCGAAAGACGGAGGCGCACACCAGGCCACCACCCGTCCTTCAACTCTGCTCCGGGAACGCTCCACTGCACCGGCGTGCCCAGGTGGGCCGCTTCGTTTCCGTGCCATTTCGGGGCGGCAGCAACAAGCCCTGGGCGAGAAAGGGCCCTGGGCCATGGAGAGCAGGGCTGTCCGCAGGGCTGCCCTACGCCGGCCAATTCTCACGAGCGTTCTGCCCAAACCAATCCTGGTTTGGGCAGAACGCTCGTGAGAATTGGCCGGAAAACGCCCGGCGAAGTCATTCGGGCGCTGCACGTCTGCTGGGCCGACCCCCCCGGGGCCTTGAAGGGCATTGTGAGTGTCCGCAACCGATCACCGCCAGGAGGCAATCCACAAGATGGAATGCAGCGAGGACAACGCCCGTGGATCCTCGACCTGCGGGGGTCCCATCCCTGGCGCTCTACCATAGGGCCAGGCCCATCACGAAGTCCGGTTTGGAACGCTCACCTGCCTCCCCAACCTTCTGCTTCCGGGGTCCTGTCCCTCATGGCCTCCATATTGGAAACCCTTAGTCCCGCAGCCACGCATCTCCCAACCACGCAGTCTGCATCGGCGTCCCCTGGTGCTTTGGACAACCCTCAGAGTGAGATAAACCTGTTCACCAAAATGAGGTCATCCCCATCCTTTGCCGCCCCATCTACCTGAAAGACGGAGGCGCACTCCAGTCCACCACCCGTCCTTCAACTCTGAGCCGGGAACACTCCACTGCGCCGGCGTGCCCAGTTGGGCCGCTTCTTTTCCGTGCCATTTCTGGGCGGCAGCAACAAGCCCTGGGCGAGAAAGGGCCCTGGGCGATAAAGGGCCCTGGGCCATGGAGAGCAGGGCTGTCCGCAGGGCTGACCTACGCCGGCCAATTCTCACGAGCGTTCTGCCCAAACCAATCCTGGTTTGGGCAGAACGCTCGTGAGAATTGGCCGGAAAACGCCTGGCGAAGTCATTCGGGCGCTGCACGTCTGCTGGGCCGCCCCACCCCGGGGCCTTGAAGGGCATTGTGAGTGTCCGCACCGGATCGCCGCCAGGAGGCACTCCACAAGATGGAATGCAGCGAGGACAACGCCCGTGGATCCTCGACCTGCGGGGGTCCCATCCCTGGCGGTCTACCATGGGGCCTGGCCCATCACAAAGTCCGGTCTGGAACGCTCGCCTGCTTCCCCAACCTTCTGCTTCCGGGGTCCTGTCCCTCATGGCCTCCATATTGGAAACCCTTAGTCCCGCAGCCACGCATCTCCCAACCACGCAGTCTCCATCGGCGCCTCCTGGTGCTTCAGACAACGCTCAGAGTGTGATAAACCTGTATGACCAAAATGAGGTCATCCCCATCCTTGACCGCCCGATCTACCCGAAAGACGGAGGCGCACACCAGGCCACCACCCGTCCTTCAACTCTGCTCCGGGAACGCTCCACTGCGCCGGCGTGACCAGGTGGGCCGCTTCTTTTCCGTGCCATTTCGGGGCGGCAGCAACAAGCCCTGGGCGAGAAAGGGCCCTGGGCCATGGAGAGCAGGGCTGTCCGCAGGGCTGCCCTACGCCGGCCAATTCTCACGAGCGTTCTGCCCAAACCAATCCTGGTTTGGGCAGAACGCTCGTGAGAATTGGCCGGAAAACGCCCGGCGAAGTCATTCGGGCGCTGCACGTCTGCTGGGCCGACCCCCCCGGGGCCTTGAAGGGCATTGTGAGTGTCCGCAACCGATCACCGCCAGGAGGCAATCCACAAGATGGAATGCAGCGAGGACAACGCCCGTGGATCCTCGACCTGCGGGGGTCCCATCCCTGGCGCTCTACCATAGGGCCAGGCCCATCACGAAGTCCGGTTTGGAACGCTCACCTGCCTCCCCAACCTTCTGCTTCCGGGGTCCTGTCCCTCATGGCCTCCATATTGGAAACCCTTAGTCCCGCAGCCACGCATCTCCCAACCACGCAGTCTGCATCGGCGTCCCCTGGTGCTTCGGACAACCCTCAGAGTGAGATAAACCTGTTCACCAAAATGAGGTCATCCCCATCCTTTGCCGCCCCATCTACCTGAAAGACGGAGGCGCACACCAGTCCACCACCCGTCCTTCAACTCTGAGCCGGGAACACTCCACTGCGCCGGCGTGCCCAGTTGGGCCGCTTCTTTTCCGTGCCATTTCTGGGCGGCAGCAACAAGCCCTGGGCGAGAAAGGGCCCTGGGCGATAAAGGGCCCTGGGCCATGGAGAGCAGGGCTGTCCGCAGGGCTGACCTACGCCGGCCAATTCTCACGAGCGTTCTGCCCAAACCAATCCTGGTTTGGGCAGAACGCTCGTGAGAATTGGCCGGAAAACGCCTGGCGAAGTCATTCGGGCGCTGCACGTCTGCTGGGCCGCCCCACCCCGGGGCCTTGAAGGGCATTGTGAGTGTCCGCACCGGATCGCCGCCAGGAGGCACTCCACAAGATGGAATGCAGCGAGGACAACGCCCGTGGATCCTCGACCTGCGGGGGTCCCATCCCTGACGGTCTACCATGGGGCCTGGCCCATCACAAAGTCCGGTCTGGAACGCTCGCCTGCTTCCCCAACCTTCCGCTTCCGGGGTCCTGTCCCTCATGGCCTCCATATTGGAAACCCTTAGTCCCGCAGCCACGCATCTCCCAACCACGCAGTCTCCATCGGCGCCTCCTGGTGCTTCAGACAACGCTCAGAGTGTGATAAACCTGTATGACCAAAATGAGGTCATCCCCATCCTTGACCGCCCGATCTACCCGAAAGACGGAGGCGCACACCAGGCCACCACCCGTCCTTCAACTCTGCTCCGGGAACGCTCCACTGCGCCGGCGTGCCCAGGTGGGCCGCTTCTTTTCCGTGCCATTTCGGGGCGGCAGCAACAAGCCCTGGGCGAGAAAGGGCCCTGGGCCATGGAGAGCAGGGCTGTCCGCAGGGCTGCCCTACGCCGGCCAATTCTCACGAGCGTTCTGCCCAAACCAATCCTGGTTTGGGCAGAACGCTCGTGAGAATTGGCCGGAAAACGCCCGGCGAAGTCATTCGGGCGCTGCACGTCTGCTGGGCCGACCCCCCCGGGGCCTTGAAGGGCATTGTGAGTGTCCGCAACCGATCACCGCCAGGAGGCAATCCACAAGATGGAATGCAGCGAGGACAACGCCCGTGGATCCTCGACCTGCGGGGGTCCCATCCCTGGCGGTCTACCATGGGGCCTGGCCCATCACAAAGTCTTGTCTGGAACGCTCGCCTGCTTCCCCAACCTTCCGCTTCCGGGGTCCTGTCCCTCATGGCCTCCATATTGGAAACCCTTAGTCCCTCAGCCACGCGTCTCCCAACCACGCAGTCTCCATCGGCGCCTCCTGGTGCTTCAGACAACGCTCAGAGTGTGATAAACCTGTATGACCAAAATGAGGTCATCCCCATCCTTGACCGCCCGATCTACCCGAAAGACGGAGGCGCACACCAGGCCACCACCCGTCCTTCAACTCTGCTCCGGGAACGCTCCACTGCGCCGGCGTGCCCAGGTGGGCCGCTTCTTTTCCGTGCCATTTCGGGGCGGCAGCAACAAGCCCTGGGCGAGAAAGGGCCCTGGGCCATGGAGAGCAGGGCTGTCCGCAGGGCTGCCCTACGCCGGCCAATTCTCACGAGCGTTCTGCCCAAACCAATCCTGGTTTGGGCAGAACGCTCGTGAGAATTGGCCGGAAAACGCCCGGCGAAGTCATTCGGGCGCTGCACGTCTGCTGGGTCGACCCCCCCGGGGCCTTGAAGGGCATTATGAGTGTCCGCAACCGATCACCGCCAGGAGGCAATCCACAAGATGGAATGCAGCGAGGACAACGCCCGTGGATCCTCGACCTGCGGGGGTCCCATCCCTGGCGCTCTACCATAGGGCCAGGCCCATCACGAAGTCCGGTTTGGAACGCTCACCTGCCTCCCCAACCTTCTGCTTCCGGGGTCCTGTCCCTCATGGCCTCCATATTGGAAACCCTTAGTCCCGCAGCCACGCATCTCCCAACCACGCAGTCTGCATCGGCGTCCCCTGGTGCTTCGGACAACCCTCAGAGTGAGATAAACCTGTTCACCAAAATGAGGTCATCCCCATCCTTTGCCGCCCCATCTACCTGAAAGACGGAGGCGCACACCAGTCCACCACCCGTCCTTCAACTCTGAGCCGGGAACACTCCACTGCGCCGGCGTGCCCAGTTGGGCCGCTTCTTTTCCGTGCCATTTCTGGGCGGCAGCAACAAGCCCTGGGCGAGAAAGGGCCCTGGGCGATAAAGGGCCCTGGGCCATGGAGAGCAGGGCTGTCCGCAGGGCTGACCTACGCCGGCCAATTCTCACGAGCGTTCTGCCCAAACCAATCCTGGTTTGGGCAGAACGCTCGTGAGAATTGGCCGGAAAACGCCTGGCGAAGTCATTCGGGCGCTGCACGTCTGCTGGGCCGCCCCACCCCGGGGCCTTGAAGGGCATTGTGAGTGTCCGCACCGGATCGCCGCCAGGAGGCACTCCACAAGATGGAATGCAGCGAGGACAACGCCCGTGGATCCTCGACCTGCGGGGGTCCCATCCCTGGCGGTCTACCATGGGGCCTGGCCCATCACAAAGTCCGGTCTGGAACGCTCGCCTGCTTCCCCAACCTTCCGCTTCCGGGGTCCTGTCCCTCATGGCCTCCATATTGGAAATCCTTAGTCCCGCAGCCACGCATCTCCCAACCACGCAGTCTCCATCGGCGCCTCCTGGTGCTTCAGACAACGCTCAGAGTGTGATAAACCTGTATGACCAAAATGAGGTCATCCCCATCCTTGACCGCCCGATCTACCCGAAAGACGGAGGCGCACACCAGGCCACCACCCGTCCTTCAACTCTGCTCCGGGAACGCTACACTGCGCCGGCGTGCCCAGGTGGGCCGCTTCGTTTCCGTGCCATTTCGGGGCGGCAGCAACAAGCCCTGGGCGAGAAAGGGCCCTGGGCCATAGAGAGCAGGGCTGTCCGCAGGGCTGCCCTACGCCGGCCAATTCTCACGAGCGTTCTGCCCAAACCAATCCTGGTTTGGGCAGAACGCTCGTGAGAATTGGCCGGAAAACGCCCGGCGAAGTCATTCGGGCGCTGCACGTCTGCTGGGCCGCCCCACCCCGGGGCCTTGAAGGGCATTGTGAGTGTCCGCACCGGATCGCCGCCAGGAGGCACTCCACAAGATGGAATGCAGCGAGGACAACGTCCGTGGATCCTCGACCTGCGGGGGTCCCATCCCTGGCGGTCTACCATGGGGCCTGGCCCATCACAAATTCCGGTCTGGAACGCTCGCCTGCTTCCCCAACCTTCCGCTTCCGGGGTCCTGTCCCTCATGGCCTCCATATTGGAAACCCTTAGTCCCGCAGCCACGCATCTCCCAACCACGCAGTCTCCATCGGCGCCTCCTGGTGCTTCAGACAACGCTCAGAGTGTGATAAACCTGTATGACCAAAATGAGGTCATCCCCATCCTTGACCGCCCGATCTACCCGAAAGACGGAGGCGCACACCAGGCCACCACCCGTCCTTCAACTCTGCTCCGGGAACGCTCCACTGCGCCGGCGTGCCCAGGTGGGCCGCTTCTTTTCCGTGCCATTTCGGGGCGGCAGCAACAAGCCCTGGGCGAGAAAGGGCCCTGGGCCATGGAGAGCAGGGCTGTCCGCAGGGCTGCCCTACGCCGGCCAATTCTCACGAGCGTTCTGCCCAAACCAATCCTGGTTTGGGCAGAACGCTCGTGAGAATTGGCCGGAAAACGCCCGGCGAAGTCATTCGGGCGCTGCACGTCTGCTGGGCCGACCCCCCCGGGGCCTTGAAGGGCATTGTGAGTGTCCGCAACCGATCACCGCCAGGAGGCAATCCACAAGATGGAATGCAGCGAGGACAACGCCCGTGGATCCTCGACCTGCGGGGGTCCCATCCCTGGCGCTCTACCATAGGGCCAGGCCCATCACGAAGTCCGGTTTGGAACGCTCACCTGCCTCCCCAACCTTCTGCTTCCGGGGTCCTGTCCCTCATGGCCTCCATATTGGAAACCCTTAGTCCCGCAGCCACGCATCTCCCAACCACGCAGTCTGCATCGGCGTCCCCTGGTGCTTCGGACAACCCTCAGAGTGAGATAAACCTGTTCACCAAAATGAGGTCATCCCCATCCTTTGCCGCCCCATCTACCTGAAAGACGGAGGCGCACACCAGTCCACCACCCGTCCTTCAACTCTGAGCCGGGAACACTCCACTGCGCCGGCGTGCCCAGTTGGGCCGCTTCTTTTCCGTGCCATTTCTGGGCGGCAGCAACAAGCCCTGGGCGAGAAAGGGCCCTGGGCGATAAAGGGCCCTGGGCCATGGAGAGCAGGGCTGTCCGCAGGGCTGACCTACGCCGGCCAATTCTCACGAGCGTTCTGCCCAAACCAATCCTGGTTTGGGCAGAACGCTCGTGAGAATTGGCCGGAAAACGCCTGGCGAAGTCATTCGGGCGCTGCACGTCTGCTGGGCCGCCCCACCCCGGGGCCTTGAAGGGCATTGTGAGTGTCCGCACCGGATCGCCGCCAGGAGGCACGCCACAAGATGGAATGCAGCGAGGACAACGCCCGTGGAACCTCGACCTGCGGGGGTCCCATCCCTGGCGGTCTACCATGGGGCCTGGCCCATCACAAAGTCCGGTCTGGAACGCTCGCCTGCTTCCCCAACCTTCCGCTTCCGGGGTCCTGTCCCTCATGGCCTCCATATTGGAAACCCTTAGTCCCGCAGCCACGCATCTCCCAACCACGCAGTCTCCATCGGCGCCTCCTGGTGCTTCAGACAACGCTCAGAGTGTGATAAACCTGTATGACCAAAATGAGGTCATCCCCAGCCTTGACCGCCCGATCTACCCGAAAGACGGAGGCGCACACCAGGCCACCACCCGTCCTTCAACTCTGCTCCGGGAACGCTCCACTGCGCCGGCGTGCCCAGGTGGGCCGCTTCTTTTCCGTGCCATTTCGGGGCGGCAGCAACAAGCCCTGGGCGAGAAAGGGCCCTGGGCCATGGAGAGTAGGGCTGTCCGCAGGGCTGCCCTACGCCGGCCAATTCTCACGAGCGTTCTGCCCAAACCAATCCTGGTTTGGGCAGAACGCTCGTGAGAATTGGCCGGAAAACGCCCGGCGAAGTCATTCGGGCGCTGCACGTCTGCTGGGCCGACCCCCCCGGGGCCTTGAAGGGCATTGTGAGTGTCCGCAACCGATCACCGCCAGGAGGCAATCCACAAGATGGAATGCAGCGAGGACAACGCCCGTGGATCCTCGACCTGCGGGGGTCCCATCCCTGGCGCTCTACCATAGGGCCAGGCCCATCACGAAGTCCGGTTTGGAACGCTCACCTGCCTCCCCAACCTTCTGCTTCCGGGGTCCTGTCCCTCATGGCCTCCATATTGGAAACCCTTAGTCCCGCAGCCACGCATCTCCCAACCACGCAGTCTGCATCGGCGTCCCCTGGTGCTTCGGACAACCCTCAGAGTGAGATAAACCTGTTCACCAAAATGAGGTCATCCCCATCCTTTGCCGCCCCATCTACCTGAAAGACGGAGGCGCACACCAGTCCACCACCCGTCCTTCAACTCTGAGCCGGGAACACTCCACTGCGCCGGCGTGCCCAGTTGGGCCGCTTCTTTTCCGTGCCATTTCTGGGCGGCAGCAACAAGCCCTGGGCGAGAAAGGGCCCTGGGCGATAAAGGGCCCTGGGCCATGGAGAGCAGGGCTGTCCGCAGGGCTGACCTACGCCGGCCAATTCTCACGAGCGTTCTGCCCAAACCAATCCTGGTTTGGGCAGAACGCTCGTGAGAATTGGCCGGAAAACGCCTGGCGAAGTCATTCGGGCGCTGCACGTCTGCTGGGCCGCCCCACCCCGGGGCCTTGAAGGGCATTGTGAGTGTCCGCACCGGATCGCCGCCAGGAGGCACTCCACAAGATGGAATGCAGCGAGGACAACGCCCGTGGATCCTCGACCTGCGGGGGTCCCATCCCTGGCGGTCTACCATGGGGCCTGGCCCATCACAAAGTCCGGTCTGGAACGCTCGCCTGCTTCCCCAACCTTCCGCTTCCGGGGTCCTGTCCCTCATGGCCTCCATATTGGAAACCCTTAGTCCCGCAGCCACGCATCTCCCAACCACGCAGTCTCCATCGGCGCCTCCTGGTGCTTCAGACAACGCTCAGAGTGTGATAAACCTGTATGACCAAAATGAGGTCATCCCCATCCTTGACCGCCCGATCTACCCGAAAGACGGAGGCGCACACCAGGCCACCACCCGTCCTTCAACTCTGCTCCGGGAACGCTCCACTGCGCCGGCGTGCCCAGGTGGGCCGCTTCTTTTCCGTGCCATTTCGGGGCGGCAGCAACAAGCCCTGGGCGAGAAAGGGCCCTGGGCCATGGAGAGCAGGGCTGTCCGCAGGGCTGCCCTACGCCGGCCAATTCTCACGAGCGTTCTGCCCAAACCAATCCTGGTTTGGGCAGAACGCTCGTGAGAATTGGCCGGAAAACGCCCGGCGAAGTCATTCGGGCGCTGCACGTCTGCTGGGCCGACCCCCCCGGGGCCTTGAAGGGCATTGTGAGTGTCCGCAACCGATCACCGCCAGGAGGCAATCCACAAGATGGAATGCAGCGAGGACAACGCCCGTGGATCCTCGACCTGCGGGGGTCCCATCCCTGGCGGTCTACCATGGGGCCTGGCCCATCACAAAGTCCGGTCTGGAACGCTCGCCTGCTTCCCCAACCTTCCGCTTCCGGGGTCCTGTCCCTCATGGCCTCCATATTGGAAACCCGTAGTCCCGCAGCCACGCATCTCCCAACCACGCAGTCTCCATCGGCGCCTCCTGGTGCTTCAGACAACGCTCAGAGTGTGATAAACCTGTATGACCAAAATGAGGTCATCCCCATCCTTGACCGCCCGATCTACCCGAAAGACGGAGGCGCACACCAGGCCACCACCCGTCCTTCAACTCTGCTCCGGGAACGCTACACTGCGCCGGCGTGCCCAGGTGGGCCGCTTCTTTTCCGTGCCATTTCGGGGCGGCAGCAACAAGCCCTGGGCGAGAAAGGGCCCTGGGCCATGGAGAGCAGGGCGGTCCGCAGGGCTGCCCTACGCCGGCCAATTCTCACGAGCGTTCTGCCCAAACCAATCCTGGTTTGGGCAGAACGCTCGTGAGAATTGGCCGGAAAACGCCCGGCGAAGTCATTCGGGCGCTGCACGTCTGCTGGGCCGACCCCCCCGGGGCCTTGAAGGGCATTGTGAGTGTCCGCAACCGATCACCGCCAGGAGGCAATCCACAAGATGGAATGCAGCGAGGACAACGCCCGTGGATCCTCGACCTGTGGGGGTCCCATCCCTGGCGCTCTACCATAGGGCCAGGCCCATCACGAAGTCCGGTTTGGAACGCTCACCTGCCTCCCCAACCTTCTGCTTCCGGGGTCCTGTCCCTCATGGCCTCCATATTAGAAACCCTTAGTCCCGCAGCCACGCATCTCCCAACCACGCAGTCTGCATCGTCGTCCCCTGGTGCTTCGGACAACCCTCAGAGTGAGATAAACCTGTTCACCAAAATGAGGTTATCCCCATCCTTTGCCGCCCCATCTACCTGAAAGACGGAGGCGCACACCAGTCCAGCACCCGTCCTTCAACTCTGAGCCGGGAACACTCCACTGCGCCGGCGTGCCCAGTTGGGCCGCTTCTTTTCCGTGCCATTTCTGGGCGGCAGCAACAAGCCCTGGGCGAGAAAGGGCCCTGGGCGATAAAGGGCCCTGGGCCATGGAGAGCAGGGCTGTCCGCAGGGCTGACCTACGCCGGCCAATTCTCACGAGCGTTCTGCCCAAACCAATCCTGGTTTGGGCAGAACGCTCGTGAGAATTGGCCTGAAAACGCCTGGCGAAGTCATTGGGGCGCTGCACGTCTGCTGGGCCGCCCCACCCCGGGGCCTTGAAGGGCATTGTGAGTGTCCGCACCGGATCGCCGCCAGGAGGCACTCCACAAGATGGAATGCAGCGAGGACAACGCCCGTGGATCCTCGACCTGCGGGGGTCCCATCCCTGGCGGTCTACCATGGGGCCTGGCCCATCACAAAGTCTTGTCTGGAACGCTCGCCTGCTTCCCCAACCTTCCGCTTCCGGGGTCCTGTCCCTCATGGCCTCCATATTGGAAACCCTTAGTCCCGCAGCCACGCATCTCCCAACCACTCAGTCTCCATCGGCGCCTCCTGGTGCTTCAGACAACGCTCAGAGTGTGATAAACCTGTATGACCAAAATGAGGTCATCCCCATCCTTGACCGCCCGATCTACCCGAAAGACGGAGGCGCACACCAGGCCACCACCCGTCCTTCAACTCTGCTCCGGGAACGCTCCACTGCGCCGGCGTGCCCAGGTGGGCCGCTTCTTTTCCGTGCCATTTCGGGGCGGCAGCAACAAGCCCTGGGCGAGAAAGGGCCCTGGGCCATGGAGAGCAGGGCTGTCCGCAGGGCTGCCCTACGCCGGCCAATTCTCACGAGCGTTCTGCCCAAACCAATCCTGGTTTGGGCAGAACGCTCGTGAGAATTGGCCGGAAAACGCCCGGCGAAGTCATTCGGGCGCTGCACGTCTGCTGGGTCGACCCCCCCGGGGCCTTGAAGGGCATTGTGAGTGTCCGCAACCGATCACCGCCAGGAGGTAATCCACAAGATGGAATGCAGCGAGGACAACGCCCGTGGATCCTCGACCTGCGGGGGTCCCATCCCTGGCGCTCTACCATAGGGCCAGGCCCATCACGAAGTCCGGTTTGGAACGCTCACCTGCCTCCCCAACCTTCTGCTTCCGGGGTCCTGTCCCTCATGGCCTCCATATTGGAAACCCTTAGTCCCGCAGCCACGCATCTCCCAACCACGCAGTCTGCATCGGCGTCCCCTGGTGCTTCGGACAACCCTCAGAGTGAGATAAACCTGTTCACCAAAATGAGGTCATCCCCATCCTTTGCCGCCCCATCTACCTGAAAGACGGAGGCGCACACCAGTCCACCACCCGTCCTTCAACTCTGAGCCGGGAACACTCCACTGCGCCGGCGTGCCCAGTTGGGCCGCTTCTTTTCCGTGCCATTTCTGGGCGGCAGCAACAAGCCCTGGGCGAGAAAGGGCCCTGGGCGATAAAGGGCCCTGGGCCATGGAGAGCAGGGCTGTCCGCAGGGCTGACCTACGCCGGCCAATTCTCACGAGCGTTCTGCCCAAACCAATCCTGGTTTGGGCAGAACGCTCGTGAGAATTGGCCGGAAAACGCCTGGCGAAGTCATTCGGGCGCTGCACGTCTGCTGGGCCGCCCCACCCCGGGGCCTTGAAGGGCATTGTGAGTGTCCGCACCGGATCGCCGCCAGGAGGCACTCCACAAGATGGAATGCAGCGAGGACAACGCCCGTGGATCCTCGACCTGCGGGGGTCCCATCCCTGGCGGTCTACCATGGGGCCTGGCCCATCACAAAGTCCGGTCTGGAACGCTCGCCTGCTTCCCCAACCTTCCGCTTCCGGGGTCCTGTCCCTCATGGCCTCCATATTGGAAATCCTTAGTCCCGCAGCCACGCATCTCCCAACCACGCAGTCTCCATCGGCGCCTCCTGGTGCTTCAGACAACGCTCAGAGTGTGATAAACCTGTATGACCAAAATGAGGTCATCCCCATCCTTGACCGCCCGATCTACCCGAAAGACGGAGGCGCACACCAGGCCACCACCCGTCCTTCAACTCTGCTCCGGGAACGCTACACTGCGCCGGCGTGCCCAGGTGGGCCGCTTCGTTTCCGTGCCATTTCGGGGCGGCAGCAACAAGCCCTGGGCGAGAAAGGGCCCTGGGCCATAGAGAGCAGGGCTGTCCGCAGGGCTGACCTACGCCGGCCAATTCTCACGAGCGTTCTGCCCAAACCAATCCTGGTTTGGGCAGAACGCTCGTGAGAATTGGCCGGAAAACGCCCGTCGAAGTCATTCGGGCGCTGCACGTCTGCTGGGCCGCCCCACCCCGGGGCCTTGAAGGGCATTGTGAGTGTCCGCACCGGATCGCCGCCAGGAGGCACTCCACAAGATGGAATGCAGCGAGGACAACGCCCGTGGATCCTCGACCTGCGGGGGTCCCATCCCTGGCGGTCTACCATGGGGCCTGGCCCATCACAAAGTCCGGTCTGGAACGCTCGCCTGCTTCCCCAACCTTCCGCTTCCGGGGTCCTGTCCCTCATGGCCTCCATATTGGAAACCCTTAGTCCCGCAGCCACGCATCTCCCAACCACGCAGTCTCCATCGGCGCCTCCTGGTGCTTCAGACAACGCTCAGAGTGTGATAAACCTGTATGACCAAAATGAGGTCATCCCCAGCCTTGACCGCCCGATCTACCCGAAAGACGGAGGCGCACACCAGGCCACCACCCGTCCTTCAACTCTGCTCCGGGAACGCTCCACTGCGCCGGCCTGCCCAGGTGGGCCGCTTCTTTTCCGTGCCATTTCGGGGCGGCAGCAACAAGCCCTGGGCGAGAAAGGGCCCTGGGCCATGGAGAGCAGGGCTGTCCGCAGGGCTGCCCTACGCCGGCCAATTCTCACGAGCGTTCTGCCCAAACCAATCCTGGTTTGGGCAGAACGCTCGTGAGAATTGGCCGGAAAACGCCCGGCGAAGTCATTCGGGCGCTGCACGTCTGCTGGGCCGACCCCCCCGGGGCCTTGAAGGGCATTGTGAGTGTCCGCAACCGATCACCGCCAGGAGGCAATCCACAAGATGGAATGCAGCGAGGACAACGCCCGTGGATCCTCGACCTGCGGGGGTCTTATCCCTGGCGCTCTACCATAGGGCCAGGCCCATCACGAAGTCCGGTTTGGAACGCTCACCTGCCTCCCCAACCTTCTGCTTCCGGGGTCCTGTCCCTCATGGCCTCCATATTGGAAACCCTTAGTCCCGCAGCCACGCATCTCCCAACCACGCAGTCTGCATCGGCGTCCCCTGGTGCTTCGGACAACCCTCAGAGTGAGATAAACCTGTTCACCAAAATGAGGTCATCCCCATCCTTTGCCGCCCCATCTACCTGAAAGACGGAGGCGCACACCAGTCCACCACCCGTCCTTCAACTCTGAGCCGGGAACACTCCACTGCGCCGGCGTGCCCAGTTGGGCCGCTTCTTTTCCGTGCCATTTCTGGGCGGCAGCAACAAGCCCTGGGCGAGAAAGGGCCCTGGGCGATAAAGGGCCCTGGGCCATGGAGAGCAGGGCTGTCCGCAGGGCTGACCTACGCCGGCCAATTCTCACGAGCGTTCTGCCCAAACCAATCCTGGTTTGGGCAGAACGCTCGTGAGAATTGGCCGGAAAACGCCTGGCGAAGTCATTCGGGCGCTGCACGTCTGCTGGGCCGCCCCACCCCGGGGCCTTGAAGGGCATTGTGAGTGTCCGCACCGGATCGCCGCCAGGAGGCACGCCACAAGATGGAATGCAGCGAGGACAACGCCCGTGGAACCTCGACCTGCGGGGGTCCCATCCCTGGCGGTCTACCATGGGGCCTGGCCCATCACAAAGTCCGGTCTGGAACGCTCGCCTGCTTCCCCAACCTTCCGCTTCCGGGGTCCTGTCCCTCATGGCCTCCATATTGGAAACCCTTAGTCCCGCAGCCACGCATCTCCCAACCACGCAGTCTCCATCGGCGCCTCCTGGTGCTTCAGACAACGCTCAGAGTGTGATAAACCTGTATGACCAAAATGAGGTCATCCCCAGCCTTGACCGCCCGATCTACCCGAAAGACGGAGGCGCACACCAGGCCACCACCCGTCCTTCAACTCTGCTCCGGGAACGCTCCACTGCGCCGGCGTGCCCAGGTGGGCCGCTTCGTTTCCTTGCCATTTCGGGGCGGCAGCAACAAGCCCTGGGCGAGAAAGGGCCCTGGGCCATGGAGAGCAGGGCTGTCCGCAGGGCTGCCCTACGCCGGCCAATTCTCACGAGCGTTCTGCCCAAACCAATCCTGGTTTGGGCAGAACGCTCGTGAGAATTGGCCGGAAAACGCCCGGCGAAGTCATTCGGGCGCTGCACGTCTGCTGGGCCGACCCCCCCGGGGCCTTGAAGGGCATTGTGAGTGTCCGCAACCGATCACCGCCAGGAGGCAATCCACAAGATGGAATGCAGCGAGGACAACGCCCGTGGATCCTCGACCTGCGGGGGTCCCATCCCTGGCGCTCTACCATAGGGCCAGGCCCATCACGAAGTCCGGTTTGGAACGCTCACCTGCCTCCCCAACCTTCTGCTTCCGGGGTCCTGTCCCTCATGGCCTCCATATTGGAAACCCTTAGTCCCGCAGCCACGCATCTCCCAACCACGCAGTCTGCATCGGCGTCCCCTGGTGCTTCGGACAACCCTCAGAGTGAGATAAACCTGTTCACCAAAATGAGGTCATCCCCATCCTTTGCCGCCCCATCTACCTGAAAGACGGAGGCGCACACCAGTCCACCACCCGTCCTTCAACTCTGAGCCGGGAACACTCCACTGCGCCGGCGTGCCCAGTTGGGCCGCTTCTTTTCCGTGCCATTTCTGGGCGGCAGCAACAAGCCCTGGGCGAGAAAGGGCCCTGGGCGAGAAAGGGCCCTGGGCCATGGAGAGCAGGGCTGTCCGCAGGGCTGACCTACGCCGGCCAATTCTCACGAGCGTTCTGCCCAAACCAATCCTGGTTTGGGCAGAACGCTCGTGAGAATTGGCCGGAAAACGCCTGGCGAAGTCATTCGGGCGCTGCACGTCTGCTGGGCCGCCCCACCCCGGGGCCTTGAAGGGCATTGTGAGTGTCCGCACCGGATCGCCGCCAGGAGGCACTCCACAAGATGGAATGCAGCGAGGACAACGCCCGTGGATCCTCGACCTGCGGGGGTCCCATCCCTGGCGGTCTACCATGGGGCCTGGCCCATCACAAAGTCCGGTCTGGAACGCTCGCCTGCTTCCCCAACCTTCCGCTTCCGGGGTCCTGTCCCTCATGGCCTCCATATTGGAAACCCTTAGTCCCACAACCACGCATCTCCCAACCACGCAGTCTCCATCGGCGCCTCCTGGTGCTTCAGACAACGCTCAGAGTGTGATAAACCTGTATGACCAAAATGAGGTCATCCCCATCCTTGACCGCCCGATCTACCCGAAAGACGGAGGCGCACACCAGGCCACCACCCGTCCTTCAACTCTGCTCCGGGAACGCTCCACTGCGCCGGCGTGCCCAGGTGGGCCGCTTCTTTTCCGTGCCATTTCGGGGCGGCAGCAACAAGCCCTGGGCGAGAAAGGGCCCTGGGCCATGGAGAGCAGGGCTGTCCACAGGGCTGCCCTACGCCGGCCAATTCTCACGAGCGTTCTGCCCAAACCAATCCTGGTTTGGGCAGAACGCTCGTGAGAATTGGCCGGAAAACGCCCGGCGAAGTCATTCGGGCGCTGAACGTCTGCTGGGCCGACCCCCCCGGGGCCTTGAAGGGCATTGTGAGTGTCCGCAACCGATCACCGCCAGGAGGCAATCCACAAGATGGAATGCAGCGAGGACAACGCCCGTGGATCCTCGACCTGCGGGGGTCCCATCCCTGGCGCTCTACCATAGGGCCAGGCCCATCACGAAGTCCGGTTTGGAACGCTCACCTGCCTCCCCAACCTTCTGCTTCCGGGGTCCTGTCCCTCATGGCCTCCATATTGGAAACCCTTATTCCCGCAGCCACGCATCTCCCAACCACGCAGTCTGCATCGGCGTCCCCTGGTGCTTCGGACAACCCTCAGAGTGAGATAAACCTGTTCACCAAAATGAGGTCATCCCCATCCTTTGCCGCCCCATCTACCTGAAAGACGGAGGCGCACACCAGTCCACCACCCGTCCTTCAACTCTGAGCCGGGAACACTCCACTGCGCCGGCGTGCCCAGTTGGGCCGCTTCTTTTCCGTGCCATTTCTGGGCGGCAGCAACAAGCCCTGGGCGAGAAAGGGCCCTGGGCGATAAAGGGCCCTGGGCCATGGAGAGAAGGGCTGTCCGCAGGGCTGACCTACGCCGGCCAATTCTCACGAGCGTTCTGCCCAAACCAATCCTGGTTTGGGCAGAACGCTCGTGAGAATTGGCCGGAAAACGCCTGGCGAAGTCATTCGGGCGCTGCACGTCTGCTGGGCCGCCCCACCCCGGGGCCTTGAAGGGCATTGTGAGTGTCCGCACCGGATCGCCGCCAGGAGGCACTCCACAAGATGGAATGCAGCGAGGACAACGCCCGTGGATCCTCGACCTGCGGGGGTCCCATCCCTGGCGGTCTACCATGGGGCCTGGCCCATCACAAAGTCCGGTCTGGAACGCTCGCCTGCTTCCCCAACCTTCCGCTTCCGGGGTCCTGTCCCTCATGGCCTCCATATTGGAAACCCTTAGTCCCGCAGCCACGCATCTCCCAACCACGCAGTCTGCATCGGCGTCCCCTGGTGCTTCGGACAACCCTCAGAGTGAGATAAACCTGTTCACCAAAATGAGGTCATCCCCATCCTTTGCCGCCCCATCTACCTGAAAGACGGAGGCGCACACCAGTCCACCACCCGTCCTTCAACTCTGAGCCGGGAACACTCCACTGCGCCGGCGTGCCCAGTTGGGCCGCTTCTTTTCCGTGCCATTTCTGGGCGGCAGCAACAAGCCCTGGGCGAGAAAGGGCCCTGGGCGAGAAAGGGCCCTGGGCCATGGAGAGCAGGGCTGTCCGCAGGGCTGACCTACGCCGGCCAATTCTCACGAGCGTTCTGCCCAAACCAATCCTGGTTTGGGCAGAACGCTCGTGAGAATTGGCCGGAAAACGCCTGGCGAAGTCATTCGGGCGCTGCACGTCTGCTGGGCCGCCCCACCCCGGGGCCTTGAAGGGCATTGTGAGTGTCCGCACCGGATCGCCGCCAGGAGGCACTCCACAAGATGGAATGCAGCGAGGACAACGCCCGTGGATCCTCGACCTGCGGGGGTCCCATCCCTGGCGGTCTACCATGGGGCCTGGCCCATCACAAAGTCCGGTCTGGAACGCTCGCCTGCTTCTCCAACCTTCCGCTTCCGGGTTCCTGTCCCTCATGGCCTCCATATTGGAAACCCTTAGTCCCGCAGCCACGCATCTCCCAACCACGCAGTCTCCATCGGCGCCTCCTGGTGCTTCAGACAAGGCTCAGAGTGTGATAAACCTGTATGACCAAAATGAGGTCATCCCCATCCTTGACCGCCCGATCTACCCGAAAGACGGAGGCGCACACCAGGCCACCACCCGTCCTTCAACTCTGCTCCGGGAACGCTCCACTGGGCTGGCGTGCCCAGGTGGGCCGCTTCGTTTCCGTGCCATTTCGGGGCGGCAGCAACAAGCCCTGGGCGAGAAAGGGCCCTGGGCCATGGAGAGCAGGGCTGTCCGCAGGGCTGCCCTACGCCGGCCAATTCTCACGAGCGTTCTGCCCAAACCAATCCTGGTTTGGGCAGAACGCTCGTGAGAATTGGCCGGAAAACGCCTGGCGAAGTCATTCGGGCGCTGCACGTCTGCTGGGCCGCCCCACCCCGGGGCCTTGAAGGGCATTGTGAGTGTCCGCAACCGATCACCGCCAGGAGGCACTCCACAAGATGGAATGCAGCGAGGACAACGCCCGTGGATCCTCGACCTGCGGGGGTCCCATCCCTGGCGGTCTACCATGGGGCCTGGCCCATCACAAAGTCCGGTCTGGAACGCTCGCCTACTTCCCCAACCTTCCGCTTCCGGGGTCCTGTCCCTCATGGCCTCCATATTGGAAACCCTTAGTCCCGCAGCCACGCATCTCCCAACCACGCAGTCTCCATCGGCGCCTACTGGTGCTTCAGACAACGCTCAGAGTGTGATAAACCTGTATGACCAAAATGAGGTCATCCTCATCCTTGACCGCCCGATCTACCCGAAAGACGGAGGCGCACACCAGGCCACCACCCGTCCATCAACTCTGCTCCGGGAACGCTACACTGCGCCGGCGTGCCCAGGTGGGCCGCTTCTTTTCCGTGCCATTTCGGGGCGGCAGCAACAAGCCCTGGGCGAGAAAGGGCCCTGGGCCATGGAGAGCAGGGCTGTCCGCAGGGCTGCCCTACGCCGGCCAATTCTCACGAGCGTTCTGCCCAAACCAATCCTGGTTTGGGCAGAACGCTCGTGAGAATTGGCCGGAAAACGCCCGGCGAAGTCATTCGGGCGCTGCACGTCTGCTGGGCCGACCCCCCCGGGGCCTTGAAGGGCATTGTGAGTGTCCGCAACCGATCACCGCCAGGAGGCAATCCACAAGATGGAATGCAGCGAGGACAACGCCCGTGGATCCTCGACCTGCGGGGGTCCCATCCCTGGCGTCTACCATAGGGCCAGGCCCATCACGAAGTCCGGTTTGGAACGCTCACCTGCCTCCCCAACCTTCTGCTTCCGGGGTCCTGTCCCTCATGGCCTCCATATTGGAAACCCTTAGTCCCGCAGCCACGCATCTCCCAACCACGCAGTCTGCATCGGCGTCCCCTGGTGCTTCGGACAACCCTCAGAGTGAGATAAACCTGTTCACCAAAATGAGGTCATCCCCATCCTTTGCCGCCCCATCTACCTGAAAGACGGAGGCGCACACCAGTCCACCACCCGTCCTTCAACTCTGAGCCGGGAACACTCCACTGCGCCGGCGTGCCCAGTTGGGCCGCTTCTTTTCCGTGCCATTTCTGGGCGGCAGCAACAAGCCCTGGGCGAGAAAGGGCCCTGGGCGAGAAAGGGCCCTGGGCCATGGAGAGCAGGGCTGTCCGCAGGGCTGACCTACGCCGGCCAATTCTCACGAGCGTTCTGCCCAAACCAATCCTGGTTTGGGCAGAACGCTCGTGAGAATTGGCCGGAAAACGCCTGGCGAAGTCATTCGGGCGCTGCACGTCTGCTGGGCCGCCCCACCCCGGGGCCTTGAAGGGCATTGTGAGTGTCCGCACCGGATCGCCGCCAGGAGGCACTCCACAAGATGGAATGCAGCGAGGACAACGCCCGTGGATCCTCGACCTGCGGGGGTCCCATCCCTGGCGGTCTACCATGGGGCCTGGCCCATCACAAAGTCCGGTCTGGAACGCTCGCCTGCTTCCCCAACCTTCCGCTTCCGGGGTCCTGTCCCTCATGGCCTCCATATTGGAAACCCTTAGTCCCGCAGCCACGCATCTCCCAACCACGCAGTCTCCATCGGCGCCTCCTGGTGCTTCAGACAACGCTCAGAGTGTGATAAACCTGTATGACCAAAATGAGGTCATCCCCATCCTTGACCGCCCGATCTACCCGAAAGACGGAGGCGCACACCAGGCCACCACCCGTCCTTCAACTCTGCTCCGGGAACGCTCCACTGCGCCGGCGTCCCCAGGTGGGCCGCTTCGTTTCCGTGCCATTTCGGGGCGGCAGCAACAAGCCCTGGGCGAGAAAGGGCCCCGGGCCATGGAGAGCAGGGCTGTCCGCAGGGCTGCCCTACGCCGGCCAATTCTCACGAGCGTTCTGCCCAAACCAATCCTGGTTTGGGCAGAACGCTCGTGAGAATTGGCCGGAAAACGCCCGGCGAAGTCATTCGGGCGCTGCACGTCTGCTGGGTCGACCCCCCCGGGGCCTTGAAGGGCATTGTGAGTGTCCGCAACCGATCACCGCCAGGAGGCAATCCACAAATGGAATGCAGCGAGGACAACGCCCGTGGATCCTCGACCTGCGGGGGTCCCATCCCTGGCGCTCTACCATAGGGCCAGGCCCATCACGAAGTCCGGTTTGGAACGCTCACCTGCCTCCCCAACCTTCTGCTTCCGGGGTCCTGTCCCTCATGGCCTCCATATTGGAAACCCTTAGTCCCGCAGCCACGCATCTCCCAACCACGCAGTCTGCATCGGCGTCCCCTGGTGCTTCGGACAACCCTCAGAGTGAGATAAACCTGTTCACCAAAATGAGGTCATCCCCATCCTTTGCCGCCCCATCTACCTGAAAGACGGAGGCGCACACCAGTCCACCACCCGTCCTTCAACTCTGAGCCGGGAACACTCCACTGCGCCGGCGTGCCCAGTTGGGCCGCTTCTTTTCCGTGCCATTTCTGGGCGGCAGCAACAAGCCCTGGGCGAGAAAGGGCCCTGGGCGATAAAGGGCCCTGGGCCATGGAGAGCAGGGCTGTCCGCAGGGCTGACCTACGCCGGCCAATTCTCACGAGCGTTCTGCCCAAACCAATCCTGGTTTGGGCAGAACGCTCGTGAGAATTGGCCGGAAAACGCCTGGCGAAGTCATTCGGGCGCTGCACGTCTGCTGGGCCGCCCCACCCCGGGGCCTTGAAGGGCATTGTGAGTGTCCGCACCGGATCGCCGCCAGGAGGCACTCCACAAGATGGAATGCAGCGAGGACAACGCCCGTGGATCCTCGACCTGCGGGGGTCCCATCCCTGGCGGTCTACCATGGGGCCTGGCCCATCACAAAGTCCGGTCTGGAACGCTCGCCTGCTTCCCCAACCTTCCGCTTCCGGGGTCCTGTCCCTCATGGCCTCCATATTGGAAACCCTTAGTCCCGCAGCCACGCATCTCCCAACCACGCAGTCTCCATCGGCGCCTCCTGGTGCTTCAGACAACGCTCAGAGTGTGATAAACCTGTATGACCAAAATGAGGTCATCCCCATCCTTGACCGCCCGATCTACCCGAAAGACGGAGGCACACACCAGGCCACCACCCGTCCTTCAACTCTGCTCCGGGAACGCTCCACTGCGCCGGCGTCCCCAGGTGGGCCGCTTCGTTTCCGTGCCATTTCGGGGCGGCAGCAACAAGCCCTGGGCGAGAAAGGGCCCTGGGCCATGGAGAGCAGGGCTGTCCGCAGGGCTGCCCAGCACCAGCAAATTTTCACGAGCGTTCTGCCCAAACCAATTCCGGTTTGGGCAGAACGCTCATGAGAATTGTCCGGAAAACGCCTGGCGAACTCGCTTCGGGCACCGCACGTCATCACGGCTGCCCCGCCGGGCCTGGCCCGGCATCACGAGCACTCGCGCCCGGACCCCGCCAAGAAGCCCTCCGTGAGGCAGGTCGAGATGAAGCCGATGCCTGCTGATCATCGGCCTGCAGGGGTCCCTTCCCTGGCACTGTCCCATGGGGCCGGGCCCGACACAAAGCTGGGGCTCGAACCCTCGCCTGCTTTCCAGTCTTCCGCTTCTGGGGTCCTGTCCCTTGAGGCTTCCATATCAGAAACCCTGAGTCCTGCGGTGATGCAACTCCCTACCACCCCGGCTCAACGGTGCCTTTCGGAATGTTGGACATCCATCAGACCGAGATAAACCTGCGTGCCACACTAAGGTCAGCCCCATCCTTGAGCGCCCCAAACACCCGAATAGTCAGAGGCACATACCCGGCCACCACCCGTCCTTCAACTCTACTCCCCGAATGCTCCCCTGCGCCCAGGCCCCAGGGTGGGCCACATCGTTTCCGTGCGTTTTTGGGTAGGCCGCATCATGCCCCGGATGAGAAAGGGCCCTGGGCGACGGAGAGCAGGGCGGTCCGCAGGGTTGCCCAACGCAGGACAATTCTCACGAACGTTCTGCCCAAACCAATCCTGGTTTGGGCACTACGCTCATGAGAATTGGTGGGAAAATGCCCGGCGAACTCGCTTCCGGCGCCGCCTGTCTGCAGGGCCGCCCCCCCGTGCCTGGCCCACAGCCTGAGCGCTCACGCACGAACCTCACAAGGAAACCCTCCGTGAGGCAGGCTGTGGAGAGGCTGATGCCTCCTGCTCCTCGGCCTGCAGGGATCCCCTCCTTGGCGCTGTCCAATGGGGCTGGGGCTGCCCCGAGACTTGGGCTCGAAATTTCACCTGCTTCCCAGCCTTCTGCTTCTGTGGCCCTGTACCTCGGTGCCTCCATCTGGGGAAACCTGAGTCCCGCGGCCACGCCTCCTCCCACCCCGGCGCCAACGGTGCCTTTGGGCGCTTCGGACAAGCCTCAGAGCGAGAGAAACCTGCATGCCCCAACTGAGGACAGCCCCATCCTTGGGTGCCCCATCCGCCCGAAAAGAAGGAGGTGCACGCCCTGCCGCCACCCATCCTTCAATTCGGCTCCCATGTGGGCTGTGTCCGGGCAGCCGCCCCATGCTCCAGGCGAGAAAGGGCCCTGGGCCACGGAGAGCAGCGCAGTCCGCAGGGCTGCCCAACGCGGGCCAATTCTCACGAGCGATATACCCAAACTGATCCCATTTTGGACAGAACGCTAGAGAGAATTAGGCGGAAAACGCTCGGCAAACTCGCTTCGGGCGTCACAGGTCCACAGGCCTACCCCCCACCCCAGGCCTGGCCCGGCATTGCGAGAGCCTGCCCCTGAACCTTGCCAAGGAGCCCTCCACGAGGCCGGTTGTGAAGAGGCTGACGCCTCCTGATCCCCGGCCTGCAGGGGTCCCATCCCTGGCACTGTACCATGGGGCCGGGCCTGCCACGAAGCCCAAGCTCGAACCCTCGCCTGCTTCCCCAGCCTACTGCTTCTGGGGTCCTGTCCTTCATGGCCTCCATATTGGGAACCCTGAGTCCCGCGGCTATGCATCTCCCTACCACGCCAGCGCCAATGGTGCCTTTGGGCGCTTCGGACAACCCCCAAAGCGAGAAATACCTGCGTGCCCAAAATGAGGTCAGCCCCATCCTTGGACGCCCCATCAGCCTGAAAGACAAAGGCGCACGCCCTGATGCCACACATCCTTCAACTCTGCTCCGGAAATGCTCCACTGTGACGGAGCCCCCACATGGGCCACGTTGTTTCCACGCCTTTTCCGGGCGGCCCCCCCATGCCCCCGGCGAGAAAATGCTCTGGGCCACGGAGAGCAGGGCGGTACGCAGGGCTGCCCAATGCTGGCGAATTCTCACGAGTGTTCTGCCCAAACCGATCCCGGCCAGAAAACACCCGGCGAACTCGTTTGGGGTGCGGCACGACTGCACAGCCGCTCCCCTCCCCCCGGCCTGGCCTGGCATTGCGAGCAATCGCGCCAGAACCCACCAGGAAGCTCTATGTGAGGCAGGCTGCGGTAAGGCCGACGCCTCCTGCTAATCCTAGGCCTGCGGGGGTCCCCTCCCTGGTGCTGTCCCATGGGGCCGGGCCCACCACAAAGCCCGGACTCGAAATTTCGCCTGCTTCCCAGCCTTCCGCTTCCCGAGTCCTGTCCCTCGGTACCTCCATCTGGGGAACCCTGAGTCCCGTGGCCATGCCTCCCCCTCCCACCCCAGCGCCAACAGTGCCTTTCGGCGCTTCGGACAAGCCACGGAGCGAGACAAACCTGCATGCCCCAACTGTGGTCAGCCCCATCCTTGGGAGCCCTATGCGCCCGAAAGACGGAGGTGTAGGCCCAGCCACCACCCATCCTTCAACTCTGCTCTGGGAATGCTCCCCTGCGCCGGGGACCCCGGGTGGTCCACGTCATTTCTAAGCATTTTCTGGGCAGCCACCCCATGGCCCGGGAGACAAAGGGCCCTGGGCCGCAGAGAGTAGGGCGGTCCGCAACGCTGCCCAACACCGGCCAATTCTCAGGAGCGTTCTGCCCAAACCGGTCCAGGTTTGGGCAGAACGCTCATGAGAACTGGCCGGAACACGCCCAGCAAACACGCTCGGGCGCCGCACATCAGCAGGGCCGCACCCCCAGGCCTGGCCTGGCATCGGGAGCACTCGCGCCCGAAACCCGCCAGAAACCCCTCCACAAGGCAGGCTGATACAAGGCCAACACCTCCTGCTCCTTGGCTTCCGGGGCTGTCTCATGGGGCCGGGCCAGACCCAAAGCCCGGCTTGAACCCTTGCCTGCTTCCCCAGCCTTCCATTTCTGGGGTCCTGTCCCTCGGGGCCTTCATCTGGGGAGCCCTGAGTCCTGCGCCATGCCTCCCCCTCCCACCCCGGTGCCAACAGTGCCTTTCAGCGCTTTGGACAAGCCTCGGAGTGAGAGAAACATTCGTGCCCCCTCTGAGGTCCACCCCATCCTTGGGCGCCCCAGCTGCCCAAAAATTCGGAAGTGCACGCCTGGCCACCACCCGTACCTCAACTCTGCTCCAGGAACGCTCCCCTGCGCTGGGCCCCTGGGTGGGCCACGTGGTCTTGGCGCGTTTTCCGGGCAGCCGCCCAAAGCCCTGGGCGAGAAAGGGCCCTGGGCCACGGGGAGCAGGGCGGTCCGCAGGGCTGCCCAACACCGACCATTTCTCACGAGTGTTCTGCCCAAACCAATCCCAGTCCCCTCTCTGGCACTGTCCTATGGGGCCGGGCCCACCCCGAGGCCGGGGCTACAACCCTTTCTGCTACCCCAGCCTTCCACTTCCGGGGTCCTGTCCCTAGTGCCTCCATCTGTGGTACCCTGAGTCCCGCGCCACGCCTCCCCCTCCCACCCCGGTGCTAACGGTGTCTTTTGGCACTTCGGACAAGCCTCGGAGCAAGAGAAACCTGCGTGCCCCCACTGAGGTTAGCCCCATCCTTGGGCGCCCTTGTCACCTGAATAGACAGTCGCTCGGCCAGCTGCCACCCGTCCCTCAACTCTGCTCCAGGAATGCTCTCCTACCCCTGCGTATTGGCCTTTTTTCCTTGCGGATGCCACCTGCCCTGAAATTTAAGTGACCTTGGCCACTGGCGTCATGTTGGTCCTCAGGGTCCCTCAATTCTGGCCAATTCCCACGAGCGTCCTCTCCATGTTGATCCCGAGTTGGAGCAGAACCAGCCTTGTCTCCCTTGTAAACCACCTCTACCCTCGTTGTTTTCCCTGCCCACAAACCCAGATTCTGCCTCACTGCAGGATCCATTTCCTGAAGTCAACCCTGAAGGGAGCCCTCTCGGCACTGGCAGATGGTGCGGCCATTCCCCATGTCCATCACCCTAAACCTAAGTCGTGTTTTCAAGCTTCCTTCGACAGGGGCGTGTCTCGTAAACTCTCTGGCTTGGGAAACCTAAAGTCACACCGTAGGAGTCCGCCAGCCACCTAGCAGGTCACCAGTCTGTTTGGAGATGCACAGGGCCATCAGAGCCAGTGAAAAATGCTGTGTCCCCATGAGTCCTCACCCACGTTCTGCTGCCCCCTGGAGCATGATGCTCCACCTGACCACCATCCTCATCTTGGCTCCTTGGGGATCCAACCTCCAGATCAGCAGTTCGGATATGCAACACCCCTACCTCAGCTTTCTTCAGGGACCCCTGTCAGCTCTAGGCAGACATGGAACACCCCTGTCTGCCAAAAACTCTGGGTTCCCCTTCCCCTCTCCTTCTCCTCGATGGACATCAGCCCAAGGCTTCCTTGACAAAGGGGGAAGGCTACCTCTTGACTGCTTCACACTTCCTTTCCTCTTCTTCCTTAGTTCTCTCCACTTACCTTTGTACAAGGGCAAACTGCAAGGAACATATCCATGGAACATGGACATGCTCTGACATCTGAAACTTCCTGGCAGCTCTCTGAGGGTGCCTTATGCAAACAGAATCTAGTGGATCATAATACAGTATGTTTGCTAATGATCATCAAGACAATGAGAGCGAAAATCACTCCATTTTTACCTCCATCTTCATGAAGTAGAACACAATCTTCTTCTTTCCTTCCTTCACTTCCATTCCAATTCCAATGTGGGGCAACGGGTCACAGTGCTGACTGAGTAGGGGTCTGATTCCAGCAATTCTTACCACCATTCCTGAGCATGGGGAAACAGAGGCTTCAGCTCAACACTCTGTCCAGGAACAACAAGCAGCCGTACCTCATGTTTCCTGCAGCCCCTCACCACTGCTCTCAAAACCAGCAGGCTGCAGTCAGCTATTCTGGTTATGTTGGCCACGGCAGCTCGCCACTGACCCCGCTGGGGGCAAGCAGCATTGCACCCTGCCATGCTCTCGGGAACCACAACTCACCACGCCGTCCAGTGGCATGAATCGGTACTGCCGAGCATACCATAAGGCAGCTCTGAAAAGCCTCTGTAGGTTTAAAACCACATTGACTCTGTTCCTGCAGATGGGGACTTCGAGGCCAACCCGACGAATCCATAGGCCACCAAAACGGAACCGGTGAGGCCGACGCCTCCTGCTCCTCGGCCGGCGGGGGTCCCCTCCCTGGCGCTGTCCCATAGGGCCGGGCCCGCCCCGCAGCCCGGGCTCGAAACCTTGCCTGCTTCCCCAGCCTTCCGCTTCCAGGGTCCTGTCCCTCGGGGCCTCCATCTGGGGAACCCTGAGTCCCACGCCACGCCTCCCCCTCCCACCTGGCGCCAAAGGTGCCTTTCGGCGCTTCGGACAAGTCTGGGAGCGAGAGAAACCTTCGTGCCCCCACTGAGGTGAGCCCCATCCTTGGCCACCCCATTGGCTTGTAAAATCCTTGTCGGATGCTTGGCCACAACCCCTGCCTCTATTGTGATCCTTAAAAGCTCCTCTACACCATCGTCTTGGTGTGTTATTCTGATGTACGCCACCTGCCCCGAGTTTGAAAGGAACTCTGCCACCAGAGATAGGGCCGACCTCAGGACCACTCAACTCTTGGCAATTATCACAAGCATTCTCTCCTAGTTGATCCTGATTTTGGAGCGGATGTAACCTGGTCTTTCTTGTAAACCACCCCCACCCTCATTGGTCACCGTGGGCAGAAACCCAGATTCTGCTGTACTGCAGGACCCATTTCCTGAAGTCAATCCTGATGGGAGCCCTCTCGGTGCTGGCAGATTGGAGCAGCCATTCCCCAAAGCCATAACCCTAACCCTATGTTCCGTTCTCAATCTTCCTTCAACAGGGGCCTGTCCCACAATCTTTCTGGCTTGGGAACCCTGAATTCACACTGTAGGAGTCCACCTGCCACCTCATAGGTAACCAGCTGCACGGGGCCATCAGAGCCAGTGAAATATTGTGTGTCCCCATGAGTACTCCCCAACGTTCTGCTGCCCCCCGGAGCATGATGTGCCACCTGACCACCATCCTCAACTCGGCTCCTCGGGAATCCAACTTACAGATCAACAGTTCCAGCATGCCACACCCCTACCTCAGCTCTCCTCAGGGACCCCTGTCATCTCTAGGCAGATCTGGAACCCCCTGCCTGTGGAAAAGCTCTGGGATCCCCTCTCCTTCTTCTCGATGGACATCAGCCCAAGGCTTCCTTGACGAAGGGGGAAGGCTACCTCTTGACAGCTTAACAGCCCCTTTCCTCTTCTGCCTTATTTCTCTCCACTTACCTTTGTACCTGGGCAAACTGAAAGGAACATATCCATGAAACATGGACATGCTCTGACATCTGAATCTTCCTGGCAGCTTTCTGAGGGCTCCTTATGCAAACAGAATCTAGTGTTTCATAACACCGTGTGTTTGCAAATGATCATCAAGAGAACAAGAGAGCGAAAATCACTCCATTTTTACCTCCCTCTTCATAAAGTAGAACATGGTCTTCTTCTTTCCTTCCTTCACTTCAATTCCAATTCATTTCCATGCAGTGTTTGTTCCTTTGCTTCAGGGGTAGGATTTCCTTGCCTGCACAGAACACCCAGAGCTCATCACAATGAGTGCCCTCCCTAAGAGCCATCACCCATTGAATCCTTCCCCTCCACACCCCTGCTCTCTAGCTGCCCTCGGTTGGTGTTCTATGTTTGAGTCTCTTTCCTCATTGACCTTTCTTTCTCACCTCACTACGTTTTCTTTCTGAAATTTCACAGAGGTCAAATTATAGGCTATGGGTCATTTCTTTTTTTTTTAAGATTTTATTTATTCGATAGACAGATCACAAGCAGGCAGAGAGGCAGGCAGAGACAGAGGGGGAAGCAGGCTCCCTGCCGAGCAGAGAACCCGATGCGGGGCTCGATCCCAGGACCCTGAGATCATGACCTGAGCCGAAGGCAGCGGCCTAACCCACTGAGCCACCCAGGCGCCCCTATGGGTCATTTCTTACTGATATGGCTTAGCCAAATCCACTCTAAATCCATCCACATCCTTGCAAATGATAAGATTTCATTCTTTCTGAACCTGGATTCTATTCCATTGAGAATATGTGACAGATTAGATATCTACATTCATATATATACATATACAGATAGAAAGATAGATAGATAGATCGTTCATCAGCGAATGGACATTGGGACTCCCTCCATCGATTCGCTATGGTTGAAAATGCTGGTGTCCATATCACAGTGCTTGTAACCCATTGAATGTGCATTTCTGTGCCCTTGAGGGAAATACCTAGGAGGGCAGCTGTTGTATCCTAGGGTTGTTCAGCTTTTAGCATTTGGAGGAACCACCATGCTCTTTCCCAGAGTGGCTGCAAAAACCCGCAAGCCCACCGAAAGTTCAGGAAGGCTCCACTGGAAGCAGAACATTCCCTGCCAGCAATTTTCTAAGGAGGAAACGGAAAACCTGGGGGATAACGTGACTCGGACAGCGGCTGGCAAGCAGACCCAGAAATTCACCCCAGGGTTCCTGATGTCATGCCCTGGGAAGCCATCAGAATGCTTCTATCCAGTGGAATTCCCAAAGACTCGCCTTTTGACTTCACCACCCATGAAACTGCAGAGAAAGGATGACATGGCCAACTCTCTAGAGTGTCCACTGAGTGAAACTAGAAAGTCAAGCTTCCCTTTTCAATCGTCCAAGGCTCCTTGGAATCCTTTTGAACGTTCCCTCTGCCCTCCTCAGAACTCTTTGGATAAAAAAGACAGATCCATTAGGATCCATCCCCTTGGACAAAGGAGAAGCCATACTCCAAGCCTCTCTCTGACCACAAACAGACACCTAACTCTAGATGCTGGCCATTCCACCACAGGCTAGGACTCATGGAATCAACACTTCATCCTTCAATGAAGGAACACTTCCTAGGTCCAAAACACACACTAAGTCCATCTCATCTTCCTTTTCAAATCCAAGGGATTGCCTAGGAAAGAGATGTTCCAAATACCTCTGTGAGCCAGAAACAGGCAGAGAAAATGAGATCCCCTGCCGGGTGCTCCTTGCAAGGAAACTCAGGAACCCTAGCACCCACACTCCATGGCTGACAGCTGCGTTCATGTGACTTTTTGGCTCCACTGGAGATGAGAGAAAAACCAGTACGTTTGGGGTGAAAGAGAAGTTTTACCTCTCATGCTGGCATGGATGTGCCACTGTGCCCCACAGGCCTGCTGTTTTCTCTGAATGCTGACGTCCTGGGACAAGCTGCATGACAGATTCAGATGCTGATTTCCAAACTTCAGGTCTCGTGGAGCCAGAGCGAAGATGGGTTGTCAGGTGCAGATAAGAAGGCTCCTCCCACCTAAAGCCTACACACCTGCTCCGATTCCTGGGTGAAGGAGAGACACATGCTTATTTCTTAAGTGGTAATTCACTTCCTTCTCAAGCTGGCCAATGCCCTTGCCCTTTTTGGAGAAGCAAATAGACTCTTCCAAACAGAAACTCAACTCCTCGGTTCCAAAGGCACCATGAGTTGAGTTGGGTTCCTCCGGGAATGAAAGTTTTGTTCCCCCACCAGGAGGACAATCCTGAACCATCCTGACAACACATTCCCATCCAACCTGGGGCAACAGGGCCCAGTGCTGACTGAACGGGGGCCTTGCTCCAGCAATTCTTACCACCACTCTTGAGCCTGGGGAAACAGAGTCTTCAGCTCTGTCCTGGAAAAATAAGCTGCAGTGCCTCAGATTTCTGGGTCTCTCACCCAGCACCTCACCACTGCTCTCAAAGCCAGCAGGGCTGCACAGACTCTTCTTCTGGTGTGTTTGCCACAGCATCTCACCGCTGCCTCCAGCGTGGCAAGCAGCATTGCACCTTACCATGCTCTTGCTCACCACAGCTCACCACGCGCTCAGTGGCATAAATCTGCACTGCCGAGCCTTCCAAAACTCAATGCAGCTCCCAAACCCTCTACAGGTCTAAAGCCACACTGACACTGTCCCTCCAGATTGGGACATCTAGGCCAACCCCACCAGTCCACAGGCCACCCAAGTGGAAATGGTGCGGAATACCCTCAGAGCGAGAGAAACCTTAGTACCTCCACTGAGGTCAACCCAAACTATCCACACCCCAGCAGCACGAAAAGTGGGAGGCAGATGCCCAGCCACAAACCCTCCCTCAACTCTGCTCCGGGAAATTTCCTATGTGCCAGGTGGGCGACGTCGTCTCGACATGTTTTCCAGGTGGCCACAACATGCCCCAAGCGTGAAAAGGCCCTCGGCCACGGGGGACAGGGCAGTCCACAGGGCTGCCCAACGCCAGCCAATTCTCAAGAGCAGAACGCTCGTGAGAATTGGCTGGAAAACGTCCAGCAATCTCGCTTCAGGCGCCCACCTCCTGGGCCTGGCCAGGGATCGAGAGGGGTCGTGGCTGAACCCCACAAGAAAGCCCTCTAGTGAGGCCAACGCCTCCTGCTCCTCAGCTTCTGGGTGTCCCCTCCCTGGCACTGGCCAATGGGGCCCAGCCCACCCAGAGGCCCAGGCATGAACCCTTGCCTACTATGTCAGCCTTCTGTTTCCAGGGTCCTGTCCCTTGGGGCCTATCATTGGGGAACTCTGAGTCCCGTGCCACGAGTCCCCCTACCACTCTGGCGCATAGGGTACCTTTCCGAGCAGGGGAAAATCCTCAGAGCAAGAATAACCTTTGTGCCCACTCTGAGGCCAGCCCCATCCTTGGGCGTCCCAGCACCCCAAAAAGTTGGAGGCAGATGGCCAGCCACAACCCCTCCCTCAACTCTGCCCCAGGAAAGCTCCCCTGTGCCAGGGCACCCGGCTGGGCTGCATCATTTCGGCGCATTTTCCGGCCGTCCATGACATGCCCCAAGAGAGAAAGGGCCCTTGGTCACGGGGCACAGGGCAGTCTGCAGGGCTTTCCAACGCTGGCCAATTCTCCTGAGCGTGTCCCACACGTGTCCCGCACGTGTCCCACACGTGTCCAAGGAGAATTACTGTAATGACCTGGAACGCAGGCCTGACCTCTCCCCACGCACAACTCCTAAAATTATCTTGCCATGAAGCACTCACCTTATCCAAAGAAGGGTCATAATTTAAAATGTTTGTATAATACTAGCTAAATGAAAAGGAGATAGAACAAAAGACTGAGAGACAGGACAGGAAAAATCAAGTGGCAAATGAAGTACACTCACCAGAAATATCTCTCCATGGAACAGATGCAAAATGGGACCAAATATAAAATCACAAATTTAAACATTTCCGGAAGGACTTACTCCAGAAAACAAGAACAGAATGAGGACAAGCAAGAGCTCATGGTAAGGCTAGTAAGAAAGTAAGACATGAAAGATGAGCTGGCAGAGAAGAGATGAGCTGAGAAGAGAATTGGAACGAGTCACTGTAGGGAATGTTGAGGCCCAGCATGGGCAACGGGGGCAAATAAAATGAAATTATTATTCATGGCAGAGGTCAGTCATGTAAATTTATACCTAGGCTCAGCCTTATGAACTCTGGCTTGCTTTATTTGGATCCCAGCATGGCTGGTCTATGTCTTCTGTCTTTTGTCCTTTAGTGCAGTTTCGTACTACTGTATCCTGTTGGCTGACTGCTGGCCTAGTTCCTCTTCAGTTTTGATAGCGGGTATCTTCTGCTTCTGTTTTGTTTCCCTCTCTCTGCAGCTTGTCTCATCTCATCATTCAGCAAATATTTTCTGAGTACCTGCCATGGGACCGCCAGGTACTTGGCCAGGCACCGGGGACTTGGCAGTAAACCATTTAGACATATCCCTGCTATCATGGTCCTTACAGTCTGATAAGGCACACGAATGCCCAAAACAAATAAATACACATTCGTGCAGTGAAGAGGGTGCTCATAAAGGAAAACTTAATTTCATTTTAAAGAGAGAAGGTGCTAAGTTACCAGTGCTTCTCAGTTTAAAGGGAATAAGCACATCACCTTGACCTTGGGGTGGACCTTCTTCATTCTGGAAAAATCTCCTGAGAAGCCTCACTCAACTATAAACCAAAAGGCCGAAAGACACCCTCTTCCTGGGAGAAGGTGTCACAGGAACTTGGCTGTGTTGTAACAGCCAGTCCACTTAAACCGTTGGAATGCAGAGCCCTGAGGGCTCCAGGAAGAGGGTGAGCAAACACGCATGAAGACCAAGGAGACATTCTCTCCTGCCACTAAAAAGAGAGCTCTGCCAGGAGTAACTGATGAAGTTCTAGAACCTAGGTGAGGTTTGGTGGGCTGAGGTCCGGAGCCGATGACCAAGAAAGAATTCTTGAGACATCTTTGGTGCAAAATGGTGGTTTATTAAAGCACGGGACAGGACCCGTGGGCAGGAAGAGCTGCTGCCCCGGGTTGTGAGGGATGGCAGGTTATGTACCCTGCTGTTGGGGGAAGGTGAGGGGAAGGGAGGTCTCAGTGGAGTTTTCATATGCTAAAGAGGGCCTACAAGGTGCCAGGATGTTCCAGGCCTGCCGGAGGCCTTGCCCTTGCTGCTGGATCAATGTTGTCTTTAGACCAGCCATTAACATTAAGATCTTTGGGAGACTTTTTGGTGGGGTCTCACAATCCTGCTATCAATCGTCTTTGTTAGTGAGATTTAGGACATTTGTAAGCCAAGGGAGACTCCTGTCTAGCAGGATTGTGAGCTCTGCAAGTTAACTATTTGCTTATTGTTCTTGGCAGTCAGGGCTGCCTGAGGGATGCTACACTTATGGAGGGGAAAGGGTGAAGAGGGGGTGCAAGGCGCCAGCTTTTGCTTTGTCCTCAGCCAGCCTCCTGCTCCCTCATCATAACTGCTCAAAGGATTTGTAAAAACTACCCTCTTGTTTACTGGAGAGTTGACATGTGAAATAGATTAAAAAAAAAAACAACTAAAAAAATTAAGCGGATGTTCAAAACTTTCCTCATACATTTAAATAGAAAGGACTTGCATTTATGGCATGTTATAAATATTGACATTTTAAAATAAAGCCTATGTCATTTTTAAAGATGCCTAATGGGATAGAAATACGTTAGCGTTCCGACACTCACTGCTAGACATTTGTACTTGACCTTCAAATTCTGCAGCCCAAGTGTAATATTGTGCTGCTTGGGTTAAACTATAACCAGGTCAGCAAGAATTTCTAAACTACGGAGCCTGGGCAGTCGGCTAACATTGGGAAGGTCACAGGCCTGGGGCCTCTACCTGTCCTCCTCATTTCAATCCATCCCTGGGGTGCTGCTAATTAGCATAAAGTTCTGCAGAGGAAATGGGGGCCTGGGAACTCAGGCCAGTGCAGCTGCAGGCTGACTTTCAAGGGATTAGGGGTATTTAAGACGTGGGTTGTCAACAAGATTTTTGAGGTACTATCCCTCACCCTCATAGGACTCAGGGGAACAGTTTCCCTGCAGGGAGGGCACCATTGGCTCATCACATCCCCTCACAGGCCAGTCAGCAGCCATGGATGGGACAAAGCTGTCCAGTGGTCCGGTGCCTATTGAGTGCTGGAGAACCCGCACTCAGCAATGTCGCGGTGCTGACTCCACTCAGGTCAAGGTCATCACTCACACTCATGGGACAGGGCAGCTGTATAAACGGCTTTGTGCCTGTTTGTTAATAATGTTTAATAAGCATCTGTATATCCAGTAGAATTGATCTGAGATATTTGAGACATTTGCTTTCCCCCCGTTAGCGAGACCATGTGGGAGTCACTAGGCTTCAGTTAATGCAGACATCTTTGGTAGCTATGGAAAACAATCTAGGCAGTGGGATATGACTAATTTGGTTTAGCTTAGTTCATGACATAACCATCATCTACTTTTTTTAATTAGCCAGCTTTTTAAAAAAAATGGTAATACACTTTATGTATTTTTATTGTAAATTTCCTCCCCATAGGATTTTTTTTTTAATTTTATTTATTTATTGGTCAGAGAAAGAGAGTACCAGCAGTGAGAGTGGTAGGTAGAGGGAAAAGAAAGCTCCCTGCTGAGCAAGGAGTCTGATGCGGGGCTCGATCCCAGGACCCCAGAAAAGTGACCTGAGCAGAAGGCAGAGGCTCAAGTGACCATGCCACCGAGGTGCTCCCTTCCCCAGAAAATTTTATCCTGATGCAATATTTTTATGCAAAAGCATTTCTTATTAATCACCTTATTATACCTCTTTGAGATGCATATATCTTGCTTGCAAGAAAATATGCACATACGTAACTTTTTTAGTTTCCTATAACCATAGGTATTAAAATGATTTTTGATTGGATTATCAGTACAATTATTATTAGCACTAATTGATCAGATATGAAATATTAGAAGTATTGGTAACCATTCAATGCAAAAGCAAACTATTACTAGAAATAATAGCTCTACCTTGAACCTGACAGAGTTTGGGGGAGGGGTTTGTGCTGTAAAAAAGTGTGGGAGGGGGTTCCAGAGGGAAAGAATTTGAAGTATATATAAAAAGGTCCCATTGTAGCCCAGAGGATCATGGACTGGGGAAGGTGGTAACACTATGGGGTAAGGCGAGCTCAGAGCCATCAGGGATCCTCCTGCTTGGATCCCTCTCAGCATTATCCTTGTCCAGGTTAACTGAGCATAACCAGAGAAAATAGTACAGGGTCAAGAGCTTAGGGCAGAATAAGCCAACTACAGCCTACGGAACAAATTTGGTTGCCTCCTATTCTTGTGTAACTCATGAACTAAGCATGATTTTTATACTTTAAGTGGTTGAAAAAAATTTAAAGAAGAATACTTTGTGACACGTGAAAATTGTATGACATTCAAGTTTCAGTGTCCATATGCCAAGTTTTATACAAACGGAGCCAAACTCATTTGTTTAAGTATTGTCTGTGTCTAAGGCTGCTTTCTTGCTCTGACAGCGGGCCTGAGAGGGTTGTAATAGAGTTCAAATGTCCTGCAGGCCAAAATCACTTATTATCTATCCCTTTACAGAATATATTTACCAACTGTATTTTAAACCTTGGGAGGGCAGCAGAATAAGACACTCCAAAATGTGCTGATTTGGCAGTTATTTTGAGCTGTGGGCACTTGAAAACCAGCAAACATAGAGAGAGGTTTTCTCTGAACTGCTCTTGTCTGCCTGAAGTTGGGTTCTCCAAAAGGATCTCAACTGTCATAAGTGCTCTCCCTGAGGGGTCTCATCAACCAGGGAAGATCAACTCTTAACCACAGGAGAGCAGGCTGAAAACTGACACAGAAGTTGATATCACATCTAGACTTTGTCAGAAAATATTATACCTCCCTCGGATCTTCAAGGACCCATTCATCTTTCCTAAAAATCACTTACTCTCCTGAAGAGGTCACCATCCTTCACGTTGTTTCCCTATTTAGATGATATGTTAAGCCTGAATTCTAGGCCGCGGTGTAGAGTTACTCATTTTCCCATGGGTATCTCCCATGTATACGAGGTTATCCATGTTAGTAAGTTTCTGTTTCTCTCTTGTTAATTTGTCTCGTACTGAAAGATTTCAGTCAAGAATTCAGAAAGGTAGAGGGAAAATTCTATCCTCTCCTACACCTTGGAGATGGATGGAAGTGGTTCTAACTTGGGCCTTTGGCATGAAGTCTGGGAACCCTCCAGGAAGAGTTTGCCATAAAGGAAGAGAGCCTGGAATGGTGGCATGGGTCCAGTATCAGGGCAAAGTCACGGTAAAAGGAAAACTGGCTTTGGCACAGCAGGAGGCAACGACTGGAAGCTGCCTGATTAGGCCTAGAAACCATTAGGTTTTGGGAGTTAAGACTTCAAGAGAAAATTAAAGAATGATAAGCCAGGGACCAGAGCCAGGGGCATGAGAGGTGGAGCACACTTGGCCTAGGATTGCTTTCACTTGAAAAGCCATGCTGGCCAGGCAGGGATTAGACCTGCCACCACCGCCAAGGACAGGTCTCACTGGGCTTTGGGCCACCTGCCGAAACAGTCATATGGAAAGTGAGTTGGGGAGCAAAACTGCCTCCGGTTGCTGGGCACAGCTGAGGGCCCTTCAGTTTGAGGACACTGATATATGTAGACAGTGGTTGACCCTGTGGTCCTGTCTTACCAGCAGCATGCGGCCACCACGGTACAGGCTGAGAAAGGGAAGCAAAGGCAGCATTGCCAGATGTGGGGACGAAAAGACACAGCCTTGGAATTTAGGGAATCAGAGAGAATGCCACCACATGCATAGGCTGGGGAGTCTGCGCTATGCAAGGAAGACGTAAAAAGAGGGGAAGAGTGTGGACTGCAGCAAGCCAAGGGTCCGGGGGGAGTGAAGGATGGTGCAGCTACAGTGGTGGGTGGGGCACGTGGCAGGAGGGAGATGCTCCAGCTCCTTACGCTTTTGCAGGATGATGTTTCAGATCATCACAGGTCCAACGTGAGCTGCAAGGAGGCATCAGCAGAGGTGGACAGGAGCAGGTCTGGATGTCGCCTGGGTCATCGCTGTGAGAATGAAGGCACCTGGGATTAAGTAAGGCAGGATTTGAAATGGAAGAGACCTGAGCCCCACGGCCCGAACCTGAGCTGGGTGGTGAGAGGTCTGGGAGGTCCAGGGTCACAGCAACAAGAAGGGCAGAGGGTGGCAGAGTGGTGTAAAAGACAAAGGGGGGGGGGGTCTCACAGGGATCACTAATTACACTTGTGGCAAGTGCCCTGAAGGAAACATACCAGGGACTTTGAAAATCACCAGGCAGTGTGTGAATGGGGGAGGGGGGCGGTTGATTCAGATCCAGGGGCTCTCCGGGGAAATAACTTTCAATTTGAGAATTATAAAAGGAAGGGGAGTTTGTTAGCTTGACCCCTGGGGACTCAAGACTGACATGGAAAAAGAGCCAAAGCCACCTCCCATCAGCAGTGAAAAAAGCTACTATGGGCAGAGCTTCAGGCTCCTATAGGAGAAGAGACAAGTACGGTGCTTCCTGGCAGGCTGAGGTCCGAGCTGCTCACCCCCTCTTTGCATGTGTAAAATGGGGAACAACAATAGTCATGCCCAGGGCTTTTATGCAATGCAAGTGAGTAAGAGGAGTGCGTCGTCGCTCTAAACACAGAGCGTGCTTTATGTAGGAGTTAGCAATTATTATTATTGAGAGAAATTATTTCTTCCGGAATGGCATCCAAGCACAAATTACAGCAGGTCTTTCTGTACTCATTTAATCCCTTCAATAACCCTGTGAGATAGGTTCACATGAAAAAAACCCCGAAGAGCAGTTTTCTTTTCCTTCTTTCTGAATCAACACCGCCTTCAGCCCCAGCTTTACCTGCATTCTGGGGCTGCAACAAGGGGCCTTTTGTTAAAATCTGGGGCATTTTGGAGGTGGCTTCCTGCCAAACTGCCTTTTAAATGATCAGATGCCGAGCTCTCAGGTGTTCAGATTCTTACGGCTTCAGTTTCTAGGCCAGCAGCTGCTATGGGAGAAGCCAAGTGTTCAAGTGTGTGTCCGTGAGGGGACCACCTGGGAAGACGGTCCCTGCCTGCCGGGCCCCTGTTGGGTGCCAGGGTCCCCACGGAGAACACCTTGGCCGTCAGATGGCCCCTCCCAGGTGTCTGGATTGGACTCTGCTGAGAGTCACCTCTAGTGTCTCAGAGAAGTGTCCCCATAGGATCATAAACAGCTAAGATCCCTGTATGGATAATGGCAAAGGGACTCCCCCCTGTCCCCTGTATATCACCACAAGCTGTTGGAATGAGGCAGGAAGGACAGCCAGCCTTTTCTTCTTTCTTTCATCTTCTCCTTTGTTTTCAGATTTACTTCACTGGCTGTATTTTTGGAGCACTGTAATCTGAACTGACTCCCTTTTGGAATCATCAGTGGCAGGCCGGAAGTGGAGGGCTAAAACTAAGGGGCTAGTGAGGGAGTGGAAATGGGCATGTAGAACCCTGGACCCTGGCTACTGGGAAATTATGCTGGAGTGAAGCTGGCAGTGGCTCAGACCATTGCAAGTGAGCAAGAGAATTCATAGTGCCTCAGTTTCCTCTTGCACAGCATTCCAACCTCCCCCCTCATCCATCCCTTTACCTTCCCCATGGTTGGGTCAGATCAGCCTTGCTCAAGACTGTGGGCCAGGAAGGAGGCACAAATGGAAGACAAGGTGACCAGCTGCAAATACATTGATTGGTGGCCCACCATGTGCCAGAAATTTATTCTTCAAGACATTCTTGGTGGTAGGTCTGCTTATTCCCATTTTATAGATGAGGATACTGAGGCACAGAAAATTTGCTTACCTGCCCAAGGTCACACCGCTACTAGGTGGCAAAGCCAGGATCTCAACTGCTATCCATTTATGCCGTTTTTACATACTGGGTAGAAATGCTTTGTTCTCTGCAACCGATTCATGCACTGATGGCAGCAAAGCAAGCCTCCAGGAGACTGATGTTTCCAGTAAACTCTTGCTGTCTCTGCACTGGTGTCTCCTCGAGCCAGCTGCCACCACTGTTGAACTGCCCTCTCTCTCTCTCTGGCAAGGTGGAGGCCTCTGCCAAGACCACGGCAAATCCTCACTCACTCTCTCTGAAACAACTCCCCACATTCCTAGCCCTGGTTCCGGTTCGCTGCACGCAAGCCAAGTAGTTATCACTGGTGCGAAATCAGCAGGATCGTTCCAGGCAATCAAATGATTCTGCACAACACCCATCTTGCGCTGGGGGTCAGCTAAAGGGCCCAGTACAAACCCTCCACTCAAGCTTGCCAAGTCAGCCAATCCCACCCATCCTATCTCTAATGCCTGGTTGGAGTCCAACACTGGGGACGTGGAGCAGGAAAATGCCGTAGGACACTCTGCCTCTCCCCACCACCACGGCCTTCATGGGGGGCAGGCAGCTGGATGGCACCCACCTAGGTTCAGAGCTGGGAAATGAGGGCCCATGACCAAGCACTCAAGAGCAAATTCCCGCACCCCAGCCTCAGCTGAGTCCCAGGAAACATCAGGAATTGGAAAGACGGATGCATGCTTCTGGGTGCTGAGGTTAATTTGAGGCAGAACCAGAGAGAGACCAAATAAGGAAAGAGAAATGAGAATGTGGCACACTTGGTTACTTAATTGTCTTGCCCTAGTCTTGTGAATCCTGAAAGGGTTAACACTGAGCTCTACAGGCCAATCCATACCACTGGCCCCCAGGCACTTCTCAGCGTGGCAGAGCTCCCAGTGTCACGTAGCCTGTCCACTGCTAGGGAGGATCCATGCTCCTTAGGGCCTTGCTCTGGGAACAGAGCAGCAGAAGCCCCTGCAGCAGCAGAAACTCATCCCTCCTAGCCACAATGGCCACTTACTGTCTCCTGCCCCCTGGAAATGTCAGAAATCCCTGCATCCCAGAGCACCCGCCTGCCCACTGCTTTGTGCCTGCTGGGAGCCCTCCGTGGCACCGATTGCTACAATGCAGGCATAGCCACGTCTACATGTAAACTCTTCCCAATGGGGGGCCTGGGCTTCTTGATTCTGTAGCAACCAGACCTGCCAGAGAACAGGAGCGTATTCTTCCCAGAATTCCCTAACGCCAGGCCCTGATGTCCCATTGCCTACTCACCTTCTCGAGTTGGATGGAGAGAGAGACATCTCAAAGTTATCGTGCCCCAAAGCTTCCCTCTCGGTCTTGTCCTGCCTTCCTTCTCCCCCATTCTGAGCAGTGCCAGAACCATCCTTCCAGTTCCTCAGGCCAAAAACCTTCACGTCCAAACCCATATCCTGTCCAAGGACTCTCTCTCCGAGATATATATAGAGTCCCACTGCTTTCTTGCCTCTGAACGCAAGCCACAGCCATTTCTCCCCAGGGTTACTGTAATAGCCTCCTGAGTGTCTCGCTCCCACCCTTCCCCCTCCTCAGACTATTCTCACCTGGAAGCCACTGCTGCCTTAAAAAGTGTAAGTCAGGCCACATCACACTCAGCTAAAACAACAACAAAACAACCTTCCAACGTCTCCTTATCTCCACTCAGAGTACTTACAACGGCTCATGAAGCTCTAGGTAATCTGGTACATGTGGCCCCATACACCCCTTTCCTCTCTGACCTCCTCTCCTTATTTACCATCCCCTTGCTCACCCAGTCATCCTGGCCTCTTGTTCCTCCTTGAATAGCCATCCCTGCTTCTGCCTCAGGGCCTTCGCACCTTTGCGCTTGCTATTTCCTTGGTCTGAAGGGCCCTTCCCTTCCTCCCCAAAGTATCACTATGGTTCTACCAGAAGCTCACCCTCTCTTTGACAGTCTCCCCCTTCAGGAGGTGGGGCGTAATTTCCCTCCCCTTGACTTCGTGACCCAAGTCTAAGGAAGAGAATCAAGTAGAGGGTTGGGATATGGGACTTCAGGGACTGCATCCTCGAAGGCTCTGCCTCTCCCCGCTCAGGTGCTCTCTCTTGGATCACGCACTTGAGGGCAAGTCAGCTTCCGCATCATGAGGACAATCAGGAAAGAGAGGCCTCCTATCCCGAGTCACTGGAGGGAGCCACCAGGGAGGCAGACCCTCCTGCTCCCGGCAGGCCTTCAGGGTCTGTGGCCCCAGCCATCAGCTGGACGGTGGCCTCCTGAGAGATCCCAAGCCGGAACCACCTGGCTAAGCTGCTCTGAAATTCCTGACCCTCAGAAACTGCAAGACATAATAAATCTTTGTTGCTTTAAGCTTCTAAGTTTGGGGGTCCTTTGTTATGCAATCACAGATAATCAATAAGCCTGCTTCCTCATTCCCTTCAAGCTTTTGCTGAGGTGTCCCGTTCACAGAAAAGCCTTCCTTTTTTCTTTTGTTTTCATTTATTTATTTATTTTTATTAAAGATTTTTATATATTTGACAGAGATCACAAGTAGGCAGAGAGACAGGAAGAGAGAGAGAGGAGGAAGCAGGCTCCCTGCTGGGCAGAGAGCCTGATGTGGGATTCGATCCCAGGACCCTGGGATCATGACCTGAGCCGAAGGCAGAGGCTTTAACCCACTGAGCCACCAGTGGGTGCCCCCAGAGATGTCCTCCTTAACCATCCTCTCGGAAGAAGAATTTCCCCAAGCTGCCTTCTGTGACTTTTTATTCTCCACAGCACCTAACGCCTTCTAATACCCTGTAACGGTTCCTTGCATGTCTTTCTCCTTTTCCTTGGAATATAGGTTCCACAAGGTCAAAGGATCCTGTGTCTTGTTTCTTGGCCTGCAGTTAGCACTCAGGAAATATTTGTTGAATGGATAAATGAATGTATGTCACACTTCACCATCCGTATTCACTTCCTGGATTCAAGATTCATCCTTTTTTTTTTAAGATTTTATTTATTTGTTTGTCAGAGAGAGAGCACGTGCAAAAGCATGGGGAGAGGTAGGCAGACAGAGAAGCAGACTCCCACTGAGCAAGCAGCCCCTTATGAAACTCCATCTCACGACCTGGGATCATGAATGAGCCGGTGGCAGACAGAGCTTCACTGACTGAGCTACCCAAGTGATTCATACATGTTTAAAACCTTGTTCTGATGCTGTAAAGGATTCTGTCTGGTGCCCGGGTGGGCCGCTTCTTTTCTGTGCCATTTCTGGGCGGCAGCAACAAGCCCTGGGCGAGAAAGGGCCCTGGGCCATGGAGAGCAGGGCTGTCCGCAGGGCTGCACTACGCCGGCCAATTCTCACGAGCGTTCTGCCCAAACCAATCCTGGTTTGGGAAGAACGCTCGTGAGAATTGGCCGGAAAACCCCCGCGCAGTCATTCGGGCGCCGCACGTCTGCTGGGCCGCCCCCAACCCGGCCTTGAAGGCATTTTGGGTGCCCGCACCCGATCGCCGCCAGGAGGCACTCCACAAGATGGATTGCACCGAGGACGACGCCCGTGGATCCTCGACCTGCGGGGGTCACATCCCTGGCGGTCTACCATGGGGCCAGGCCCATCACAAAGTCCGGTCTGGAACGCTCGCCTGCTTCCCCAACCTTCTGCTTCCGGGGTCCTGTCCCTCATGACCTCCATATCGGAAACCCTTAGTCCCGCAGCCACGCATCTCCCAACCACGCAGTCTCCATCGGCGCCTCCTGGTGCTTCAGACAACGCTCAGAGTGTGATAAACCTGTATGACCAAAATGAGGTCATCCCCATCCTTGGCCGCCCGATCTACCCGAAAGACGGAGGCGCACACCAGGCCACCACCCGTCCTTCAACTCTGCTCCGGGAACGCTCCACTGCGCCGGCGTGCCCGGGTGGGCCCCTTCTTTTCCGTGCCATTTCTGGGCGGCAGCAACAAGCCCTGGGCGAGAAAGGGCCCTGGGCCATGGAGAGCAGGGCTGTCCGCAGGGCTGCCCTACGCCGGCCAATTCTCACGAGCGTTCTGCCCAAACCAATCCTGGTTTGGGCTGAAGGCTCGTGAGAATTGGCCGGAAAACGCCCGGCGAATTCATTCCGGCGATGCACGTCTGCTGGGCCGACACCCCGGGGCCTAGAAGGGCATTATGAGTGTCCGCAACCGATCGCCGCCAGGAGGCAATCCACAAGTTGGAATGCAGCGAGGACAACGCCCGTGGATCCTCGACATGCGGGGGTCACATCCCTGGCGCACTACCATAGGGCCAGGCCCATCACGAAGTCCGGTTTGGAACGCTCACTGCCTCCCCAACCTCCTGCTTCCGGGGTCCTGTCCCTCATGGCCACCATATCAGAAACCGTTAGTCCCGCAGCCACGCACCTCCCAACCACGCAGTCTCCATCGGCGCCTCCTGGTGCTTCAGACAACCCTCAGATTGAGATAAACCTGTTCACCAAAATGAGGTCATCCCCATCCTTTGCCGCCCCATCTACCTGAAAGACGGAGGCGCAACCAGTCCACCACCCGTCCTTCAACTCTGATCCGGGAACACTCCACTGCGCCGGCGTGCCCAGTTGGGCCGCTTCTTTTCCGTGCCATTTCTGGGCGGCAGCAATATTCCCTGGGCGAGAAAGGGCCCTGGGACATGGAGAGCAGGGCGGTCCGCAGAGCTGCCTTACGCCGGCCAATTCCACGAGCGTTCTGCCCAAACCAATCCTGGTTTGGGAAGAACGCTCGGGAGAATTGGCCGGAAAACCCCCGGCGAAGTCATTCGGGCGCCGCACGTCTGCTGGGCCGCCCCCCCCCGGGCCTTTACGGCATTTTGAGTGCCCGCACCCGATCGCCGCCAAGAGGCACTCCACAAGATGGATTGCACCGAGGACGACGCCCGTGGATCCTCGACCTGCGGGGGTCACATCCCTGCCGGTCTACCATGGGGCCAGTCCCATCACAAAGTCCGGTCTGAAATGCTCGCCTGCTACCCCAACCTTCTGCTTCCGGGGTCCTGTCCCTCATGGCCTCCATATCGGAAAGCCTTAGTCCCGCAGCCACGCATCTCCCAACCACGCAGTCTCCATCGGCGCCTCCTGGTGCTTCAGACAACGCTCAGAGTGTGATAAACCTGTATGACCAAAATGAGGTCATCCCCATCCTTGACCGCCCGATCTACCCGAAAGACGGAGGCGCACACCAGGCCACCACCCGTCCTTCAACTCTGCTCCGGGAACGCTCCACTGCGCCGGCGTGCCCGGGTGGGCCGCTTCTTTTCCGTGCCATTTCGGGGCGGCAGCAACAAGCCCTGGGCGAGAAAGGGCCCTGGGCCATGGAGAGCAGGGCTGTCCGCAGGGCTGCCCTACGCCGGCCAATTTTCACGAGCGTTCTGCCCAAACCAATCCTGGTTTGGGCAGAACGCTCGTGAGATTTGGCCGGAAAACGCCCGGCGAAGTCATTCGGGCGCTGCACGTCTGCTGGGCCGACCCCCCCGGGGCCTTGAAGGGCATTGTGAGTGTCCGCAACCGATCACCGCCAGGAGGCAATCCACAAGATGGAATGCAGCGAGGACAACGCCCGTGGATCCTCGACCTGCGGGGGTCCCATCCCTGGCGCTCTACCATAGGGCCAGGCCCATCACGAAGTCCGGTTTGGAACGCTCACCTGCCTCCCCAACCTTCTGCTTCCGGGGTCCTGTCCCTCATGGCCTCCATATTGGAAACCCTTAGTCCCGCAGCCACGCATCTCCCAACCACGCAGTCTGCATCGGCGTCCCCTGGTGCTTCGGACCACCCTCAGAGTGAGATAAACCTGTTCACCAAAATGAGGTCATCCCCATCCTTTGCCGCCCCATCTACCTGAAAGAGGAAGGCGCACACCAGTCCACCACCCGTCCTTCAACTCTGAGCCGGGAACACTCCACTGCGCCGGCGTGCCCAGTTGGGCCGCTTCTTTTCCGTGCCATTTCTGGGCGGCAGCAACAAGCCCTGGGCGAGAAAGGGCCCTGGGCGATAAAGGGCCCTGGGCCATGGAGAGCAGGGCTGTCCGCAGGGCTGACCTACGCCGGCCAATTCTCACGAGCGTTCTGCCCAAACCAATCCTGGTTTGGGCAGAACGCTCGTGAGAATTGGCCGGAAAACGCCTGGCGAAGTCATTCGGGCGCTGCACGTCTGCTGGGCCGCCCCACCCCGGGGCCTTGAAGGGCATTGTGAGTGTCCGCACCGGATCGCCGCCAGGAGGCACTCCACAAGATGGAATGCAGCGAGGACAACGCCTGTGGATCCTCGACCGGCGGGGGTCCCATCCCTGGCGGTCTACCATGGGGCCTGGCCCATCACAAAGTCCGGTCTGGAACGCTCGCCTGCTTCCCCAACCTTCCGCTTCCGGGGTCCTGTCCCTCATGGCCTCCATATTGGAAACCCTTAGTCCCGCAGCCACGCATCTCCCAACCACGCAGTCTCCATCGGCGCCTCCTGGTGCTTCAGACAACGCTCAGAGTGTGATAAACCTGTATGACCAAAATGAGGTCATCCCCATCCTTGACCGCCCGATCTTCCCGAAAGACGGAGGCGCACACCAGGCCACCACCCGTCCTTCAACTCTGCTCCGGGAACGCTCCACTGCGCCGGCGTGCCCAGGTGGGCCGCTTCTTTTCCGTGCCATTTCGGGGCGGCAGCAACAAGCCCTGGGCGAGAAAGGGCCCCGGGCCATGGAGAGCAGGGCTGTCCGCAGGGCTGCCCTACGCCGGCCAATTCTCACGAGCGTTCTGCCCAAACCAATCCTGGTTTGGGAGGAACGCTCGTGAGAATTGGCCGGAAAACGCCCGGCGAAGTCATTCGGGCGCTGCACGTCTGCTGGGCCGACCCCCCCGGGGCCTTGAAGGGCATTGTGAGTGTCCGCAACCGATCACCGCCAGGAGGCAATCCACAAGATGGAATGCAGCGAGGACAACGCCCGTGGATCCTCGACCTGCGGGGGTCCCATCCCTGGCGCTCTACCATAGGGCCAGGCCCATCACGAAGTCCGGTTTGGAACGCTCACCTGCCTCCCCAACCTTCTGCTTCCGGGGTCCTGTCCCTCATGGCCTCCATATTGGAAACCCTTAGTCCCGCAGCCACGCATCTCCCAACCACGCAGTCTGCATCGGCGTCCCCTGGTGCTTCGGACAACCCTCAGAGTGAGATAAACCTGTATGACCAAAATGAGGTCATCCCCATCCTTTGCCGCCCCATCTACCTGAAAGACGGAGGCGCACACCAGTCCACCACCCGTCCTTCAACTCTGAGCCGGGAACACTCCACTGCGCCGGCGTGCCCAGTTGGGCCGCTTCTTTTCCGTGCCATTTCTGGGCGGCAGCAACAAGCCCTGGGCGAGAAAGGGCCCTGGGCGATAAAGGGCCCTGGGCCATGGAGAGCAGGGCTGTCCGCAGGGCTGACCTACGCCGGCCAATTCTCACGAGCGTTCTGCCCAAACCAATCCTGGTTTGGGCAGAACGCTCGTGAGAATTGGCCGGAAAACGCCTGGCGAAGTCATTCGGGCGCTGCACGTCTGCTGGGCCGCCCCACCCCGGGGCCTTGAAGGGCATTGTGAGTGTCCGCACCGGATCGCCGCCAGGAGGCACTCCACAAGATGGAATGCAGCGAGGACAACGCCCGTGGATCCTCGACCTGCGGGGGTCCCATCCCTGGCGGTCTACCATGGGGCCTGGCCCATCACAAAGTCCGGTCTGGAACGCTCGCCTGCTTCCCCAACCTTCCGCTTCCGGGGTCCTGTCCCTCATGGTCTCCATATTGGAAACCCTTAGTCCCGCAGCCACGCATCTCCCAACCACGCAGTCTCCATCGGCGCCTCCTGGTGCTTCAGACAACGCTCAGAGTGTGATAAACCTGTATGACCAAAATGAGGTCATCCCCATCCTTGACCGCCCGATCTACCCGAAAGACGGAGGCGCACACCAGGCCACCACCCGTCCTTCAACTCTGCTCCGGGAACGCTCCACTGCGCCGGCGTGCCCAGGTGGGCCGCTTCTTTTCCGTGCCATTTCGGGGCGGCAGCAACAAGCCCTGGGCGAGAAAGGGCCCTGAGCCATGGAGAGCAGGGCTGTCCGCAGGGCTGCCCTACGCCGGCCAATTCTCACGAGCGTTCTGCCCAAACCAATCCTGGTTTGGGCAGAACGCTCGTGAGAATTGGCCGGAAAACGCCCCGCGAAGTCATTCGGGCGCTGCACGTCTGCTGGGCCGACCCCCCCGGGGCCTTGAAGGGCATTGTGAGTGTCCGCAACCGATCACCGCCAGGAGGCAATCCACAAGATGGAATGCAGCGAGGACAACGCCCGTGGATCCTCGACCTGCGGGGGTCCCATCCCTGGCGCTCTACCATAGGGCCAGGCCCATCACGAAGTCCGGTTTGGAACGCTCACCTGCCTCCCCAACCTTCTGCTTCCGGGGTCCTGTCCCTCATGGCCTCCATATTGGAAACCCTTTGTCCCGCAGCCACGCATCTCCCAACCACGCAGTCTGCATCGGCGTCCCCTGGTGCTTCGGACCACCCTCAGAGTGAGATAAACCTGTTCACCAAAATGAGGTCATCCCCATCCTTTGCCGCCCCATCTACCTGAAAGACGGAGGCGCACACCAGTCCACCACCCGTCCTTCAACTCTGAGCCGGGAACACTCCACTGCGCCGGCGTGCCCAGTTGGGCCGCTTCTTTTCCGTGCCATTTCTGGGCGGCAGCAACAAGCCCTGGGCGAGAAAGGGCCCTGGGCGATAAAGGGCCCTGGGCCATGGAGAGCAGGGCTGTCCGCAGGGCTGACCTACGCCGGCCCATTCTCACGAGCGTTCTGCCCAAACCAATCCTGGTTTGGGCAGAACGCTCGTGAGAATTGGCCGGAAAACGCCTGGCGAAGTCATTCGGGCGCTGCACGTCTGCTGGGCCGCCCCACCCCGGGGCCTTGAAGGGCATTGTGAGTGTCCGCACCGGATCGCCGCCAGGAGGCACTCCACAAGATGGAATGCAGCGAGGACAACGCCTGTGGATCCTCGACCGGCGGGGGTCCCATCCCTGGCGGTCTACCATGGGGCCTGGCCCATCACAAAGTCCGGTCTGGAACGCTCGCCTGCTTCCCCAACCTTCCGCTTCCGGGGTCCTGTCCCTCATGGCCTCCATATTGGAAACCCTTAGTCCCGCAGCCACGCATCTCCCAACCACGCAGTCTCCATCGGCGCCTCCTGGTGCTTCAGACAACGCTCAGAGTGTGATAAACCTGTATGACCAAAATGAGGTCATCCCCATCCTTGACCGCCCGATCTACCCGAAAGACGGAGGCGCACACCAGGCCACCACCCGTCCTTCAACTCTGCTCCGGGAACGCTCCACTGCGCCGGCGTGCCCAGGTGGGCCGCTTCTTTTCCGTGCCATTTCGGGGCGGCAGCAACAAGCCCTGGGCGAGAAAGGGCCCTGGGCCATGGAGAGCAGGGCTGTCCGCAGGGCTGCCCTACGCCGGCCAATTCTCACGAGCGTTCTGCCCAAACCAATCCTGGTTTGGGCAGAACGCTCGTGAGAATTGGCCGGAAAACGCCCGGCGAAGTCATTCGGGCGCTGCACGTCTGCTGGGCCGACCCCCCCGGGGCCTTGAAGGGCATTGTGAGTGTCCGCAACCGATCACCGCCAGGAGGCAATCCACAAGATGGAATGCAGCGAGGACAACGCCCGTGGATCCTCGACCTGCGGGGGTCCCATCCCTGGCGCTCTACCATAGGGCCAGGCCCATCACGAAGTCCGGTTTGGAACGCTCACCTGCCTCCCCAACCTTCTGCTTCCGGGGTCCTGTCCCTCATGGCCTCCATATTGGAAACCCTTAGTCCCGCAGCCACGCATCTCCCAACCACGCAGTCTGCATCGGCGTCCCCTGGTGCTTCGGACCACCCTCAGAGTGAGATAAACCTGTTCACCAAAATGAGGTCATCCCCATCCTTTGCCGCCCCATCTACCTGAAAGACGGAGGCGCACACCAGTCCACCACCCGTCCTTCAACTCTGAGCCGGGAACACTCCACTGCGCCGGCGTGCCCAGTTGGGCCGCTTCTTTTCCGTGCCATTTCTGGGCGGCAGCAACAAGCCCTGGGCGAGAAAGGGCCCTGGGCGATAAAGGGCCCTGGGCCATGGAGAGCAGGGCTGTCCGCAGGGCTGACCTACGCCGGCCAATTCTCACGAGCGTTCTGCCCAAACCAATCCTGGTTTGGGCAGAACGCTCGTGAGAATTGGCCGGAAAACGCCTGGCGAAGTCATTCGGGCGCTGCACGTCTGCTGGGCCGCCCCACCCCGGGGCCTTGAAGGGCATTGTGAGTGTCCGCACCGGATCGCCGCCAGGAGGCACTCCACAAGATGGAATGCAGCGAGGACAACGCCCGTGGATCCTCGACCTGCGGGGGTCCCATCCCTGGCGCTCTACCATGGGGCCTGGCCCATCACAAAGTCCAGGATGGAACGCTCGCCTGCTTCCCCAACCTTCCGCTTCCGGGGTCCTGTCCCTCATGGCCTCCATATTGGAAACCCTTAGTCCCGCAGCCACGCATCTCCCAACCACGCAGTCTCCATCGGCGCCTCCTGGTGCTTCAGACAACGCTCAGAGTGTGATAAACCTGTATGACCAAAATGAGGTCATCCCCATCCTTGACCGCCCGATCTACCCGAAAGACGGAGGCGCACACCAGGCCACCACCCGTCCTTCAACTCTGCTCCGGGAACGCTCCACTGCGCCGGCGTGCCCAGGTGGGCCGCTTCTTTTCCGTGCCATTTCGGGGCGGCAGCAACAAGCCCTGGGCGAGAAAGGGCCCTGGGCCATGGAGAGCAGGGCTGTCCGCAGGGCTGCCCTACGCCGGCCAATTCTCACGAGCGTTCTGCCCAAACCAATCCTGGTTTGGGCAGAACGCTCGTGAAAATTGGCCAGAAAACGCCCGGCGAAGTCATTCGGGCGCTGCACGTCTGCTGGGCCAACCCCCCCGGGGCCTTGAAGGGCATTGTGAGTGTCCGCAACCGATCACCGCCAGGAGGCAATCCACAAGATGGAATGCAGCGAGGACAACGCCCGTGGATCCTCGACCTGCGGGGGTCCCATCACTGGCGCTCTACCATAGGGCCAGGCCCATCACGAAGTCCGGTTTGGAACGCTCGCCTGCCTGTTTGGAACGCAGGGCCCTGGGCCATGGAGAGCAGGGCTGTCCGCAGGGCTACCTACGCCGGCCAATTCTCACGAGCGTTCTGCCCAAACCAGTAGGCACTCCACAAGATGGAATGCAGCGAGGACAACGCCCGTGGATCCTCGACCTGCGGGGGTCCCATCCCTGGCGGTCTACCATGGGGCCTGGCCCATCACAAAGTCCGGTCTGGAACGCTCGCCTGCTTCCCCAACCTTCCGCTCCGGGGTCCTGTCCCTCATGGCCTCCATATTGGAAACCCTTAGTCCCAGGATTGGTTTGGGCAGAACGCTCGTGAGAATTGGCCGGAAAACGCCTGGCGAAGTCATTCGGGCGCTGCACGTCTGCTGGGCCGCCCCACCCCAGGGCCTTGAAGGGCATTGTGAGTGTCCGCACCGGATCGCCGCCAGGAGGCACGCCACAAGATGGAATGCAGCGAGGACAACGCCCGTGGATCCTCGACCTGCGGGGGTCCCATCCCTGGCGGTCTACCATGGGGCCTGGCCCATCACAAAGTCCGGTCTGGAACGCTCGCCTGCTTCTCCAACCTTCGCTTCCGGGGTCCTGTCCCTCATGGCCTCCATATTGGAAACCCTTAGTCCCGCAGCCACGCATCTCCCAACCACGCAGTCTCCATCGGCGCCTCCTGGTGCTTGAGACAACGGTCAGAGTGTGATAAACCTGTATGACCAAAATGAGGTCATCCCCATCCTTGACCGCCCGATCTACCCGAAAGACGGAGGCGCACACCAGGCCACCACCCGTCCTTCAACTCTGCTCCGGGAACGCTCCACTGCGCTGGCGTGCCCAGGTGGGCCGCTTCTTTTCCGTGCCATTTCGGGGCGGCAGCAACAAGCCCTGGGCGAGAAAGGGCCCTGGGCCATGGAGAGCAGGGCTGTCCGCAGGGCTGCCCTACGCCGGCCAATTCTCACGAGCGTTCTGCCCAAACCAATCCTGGTTTGGGCAGAACGCTCGTGAGAATTGGCCGGAAAACGCCTGGCGAAGTCATTCGGGCGCTGCACGTCTGCTGGGACGCCCCACCCCGGGGCCTTGAAGGGCATTGTGAGTGTCCGCACCGGATCGCCGCCAGGAGGCACTCCACAAGATGGAATGCAGCGAGGACAACGCCCGTGGATCCTCGACCTGCGGGGGTCCCATCCCTGGCGGTCTACCATGGGGCCTGGCCCATCACAAAGTCCGGTCTGGAACGCTCGCCTGCTTCTCCAACCTTCCGCTTCCGGGTTCCTGTCCCTCATGGCCTCCATATTGGAAACCCTTAGTCCCGCAGCCACGCATCTCCCAACCACGCAGTCTCCATCGGCGCCTCCTGGTGCTTCAGACAACGCTCAGAGTGTGATAAACCTGTATGACCAAAATGAGGTCATCCCCATCCTTGACCGCCCGATCTACCCGAAAGACGGAGGCGCACACCAGGCCACCACCCGTCCTTCAACTCTGCTCCAGGAACGCTCCACTGGGCTGGCGTGCCCAGGTGGGCCGCTTCTTTTCCGTGCCATTTCGGGGCGGCAGCAACAAGCCCTGGGCGAGAAAGGGCCCTGGGCCATGGAGAGCAGGGCTGTCCGCAGGGCTGCCCTACGCCGGCCAATTCTCACGAGCGTTCTGCCCAAACCAATCCTGGTTTGGGCAGAACGCTCGTGAGAATTGGCCGGAAAACGCCCGGCGAAGTCATTCGGGCGCTGCACGTCTGCTGGGCCGACCCCCCCGGGGCCTTGAAGGGCATTGTGAGTGTCGCAACCGATCACCGCCAGGAGGCAATCCACAAGATGGCATGCAGCGAGGACAACGCCCGTGGATCCTCGACCTGTGGGGGTCCCATCCCTGGCGCTCTACCATAGGGCCAGGCCCATCACGAAGTCCGGTTTGGAACGCTCTCCTGCCTCCCCAACCTTTTGCTTCCGGGGTCCTGTCCCTCATGGCCTCCATATTGGAAACCCTTAGTCCCGCAGCCACGCATCTCCCAACCACGCAGTCTGCATCGGCGTCCCCTGGTGCTTCGGACAACCCTCAGAGTGAGATAAACCTGTTCACCAAAATGAGGTTATCCCCATCCTTTGCCGCCCCATCTACCTGAAAGACGGAGGCGCACACCAGTCCACCACCCGTCCTTCAACTCTGAGCCGGGAACACTCCACTGCGCCGGCGTGCCCAGTTGGGCCACTTCTTTTCCGTGCCATTTCTGGGCGGCAGCAACAAGCCCTGGGCGAGAAAGGGCCCTGGGCGATAAAGGGCCCTGGGCCATGGAGAGCAGGGCTGTCCGCAGGGCTGACCTACGCCGGCCAATTCTCACGAGCGTTCTGCCCAAACCAATCCTGGTTTGGGCAGAACGCTCGTGAGAATTGGCCGGAAAACGCCTGGCGAAGTCATTCGGGCGCTGCACGTCTGCTGGGCCGCCCCACCCCGGGGCCTTGAAGGGCATTGTGAGTGTCCGCACCGGATCGCCGCCAGGAGGCACTCCACAAGATGGAATGCAGCGAGGACAACGCCCGTGGATCCTCGACCTGCGGGGGTCCCATCCCTGGCGGTCTACCATGGGGCCTGGCCCATCACAAAGTCTTGTCTGGAACGCTCGCCTGCTTCCCCAACCTTCCGCTTCCGGGGTCCTGTCCCTCATGGCCTCCATATTGGAAACCCTTAGTCCCGCAGCCACGCATCTCCCAACCACGCAGTCTCCATCGGCGCCTCCTGGTGCTTCAGACAACGCTCAGAGTGTGATAAACCTGTATGACCAAAATGAGGTCATCCCCATCCTTGACCGCCCGATCTACCCGAAAGACGGAGGCGCACACCAGGCCACCACCCGTCCTTCAACTCTGCTCCGGGAACGCTCCACTGCGCCGGCGTGCCCAGGTGGGCCGCTTCTTTTCCGTGCCATTTCGGGGCGGCAGCAACAAGCCCTGGGCGAGAAAGGGCCCTGGGCCATGGAGAGCAGGGCTGTCCGCAGGGCTGCCCTACGCCGGCCAATTCTCACGAGCGTTCTGCCCAAACCAATCCTGGTTTGGGCAGAACGCTCGTGAGAATTGGCCGGAAAACGCCCGGCGAAGTCATTCGGGCGCTGCACGTCTGCTGGGTCGACCCCCCCGGGGCCTTGAAGGGCATTGTGAGTGTCCGCAACCGATCACCGCCAGGAGGCAATCCACAAGATGGAATGCAGCGAGGACAACGCCCGTGGATCCTCGACATGCGGGGGTCCCATCCCTGGCGTCTACCATAGGGCCAGGCCCATCACGAAGTCCGGTTTGGAACGCTCACCTGCCTCCCCAACCTTCTGCTTCCGGGGTCCTGTCCCTCATGGCCTCCATATTGGAAACCCTTAGTCCCGCAGCCACGCATCTCCCAACCACGCAGTCTGCATCGGCGTCCCCTGGTGCTTCGGACCACCCTCAGAGTGAGATAAACCTGTTCACCAAAATGAGGTCATCCCCATCCTTTGCCGCCCCATCTACCTGAAAGACGGAGGCGCACACCAGTCCACCACCCGTCCTTCAACTCTGAGCCGGGAACACTCCACTGCGCCGGCGTGCCCAGTTGGGCCGCTTCTTTTCCGTGCCATTTCTGGGCGGCAGCAACAAGCCCTGGGCGAGAAAGGGCCCTGGGCGATAAAGGGCCCTGGGCCATGGAGAGCAGGGCTGTCCGCAGGGCTGACCTACGCCGGCCAATTCTCACGAGCGTTCTGCCCAAACCAATCCTGGTTTGGGCAGAACGCTCGTGAGAATTGGCCGGAAAACGCCTGGCGAAGTCATTCGGGCGCTGCACGTCTGCTGGGCCGCCCCACCCCGGGGCCTTGAAGGGCATTGTGAGTGTCCGCACCGGATCGCCGCCAGGAGGCACTCCACAAGATGGAATGCAGCGAGGACAACGCCCGTGGATCCTCGACCTGCGGGGGTCCCATCCCTGGCGGTCTACCATGGGGCCTGGCCCATCACAAAGTCTTGTCTGGAACGCTCGCCTGCTTCCCCAACCTTCCGCTTCCGGGGTCCTGTCCCTCATGGCCTTCATATTGGAAACCCTTAGTCCCGCAGCCACGCATCTCCCAACCACGCAGTCTCCATCGGCGCCTCCTGGTGCTTCAGACAACGCTCAGAGTGTGATAAACCTGTATGACCAAAATGAGGTCATCCCCATCCTTGACCGCCCGATCTACCCGAAAGACGGAGGTGCACACCAGGCCACCACCCGTCCTTCAACTCTGCTCCGTGAATGCTCCACTGCGCCGGCGTGCCCAGGTGGGCCGCTTCTTTTCCGTGCCATTTCGGGGCGGCAGCAACAAGCCCTGGGCGAGAAAGGGCCCTGGGCCATGGAGAGCAGGGCTGTCCGCAGGGCTGCCCTACGCCGGCCAATTCTCACGAGCGTTCTGCCTAAACCAATCCTGGTTTGGGCCGAACGCTCGTGAGAATTGGCCGGAAAACGCCCGGCGAAGTCATTCGGGCGCTGCACGTCTGCTGGGCCGACCCCCCCGGGGCCTTGAAGGGCATTGTGAGTGTCCGCAACGGATCACCGCCAGGAGGCAATCCACAAGATGGAATGCAGCGAGGACAACGCCCGTGGATCCTCGACCTGCGGGGGTCCCATCCCTGGCGCTCTACCATAGGGCCAGGCTCATCACGAAGTCCGGTTTGGAACGCTCACCTGCCTCCCCAACCTTCTGCTTCCGGGGTCCTGTCCCTCATGGCCTCCATATTGGAAACCCTTAGACCCGCAGCCACGCATCTCCCAACCACGCAGTCTGCATCGGCGTCCCCTGGTGCTTCGGACAACCCTCAGATGAGATAAACCTGTTCACCAAAATGAGCTCATCCCCATCCTTTGCCGCCCCATCTACCTGAAAGACGGAGGCGCACACCAGTCCACCACCCGTCCTTCAACTCTCAGCCGGGAACACTCCACTGCGACGGCGTGCCCAGTTGGGCCGCTTCTTTTCCGTGCCATTTCTGGGCGGCAGCAACAAGCCCTGGACGAGAAAGGGCCCTGGGCGATAAAGGGCCCTGGGCCATGGAGAGCAGGGCTGTCCGCAGGGCTGACCTACGCCGGCCAATTCTCACGAGCGTTCTGCCCAAACCAATCCTGGTTTGGGCAGAACGCTCGTGAGAATTGGCCGGAAAACGCCTGGCGAAGTCATTCGGGCGCTGCACGTCTGCTGGGCCGCCCCACCCCGGGGCCTTGAAGGGCATTGTGAGTGTCCGCACCGGATCGCCGCCAGGAGGCACTCCACAAGATGGAATGCAGCGAGGACAACGCCCGTGGATCCTCGACCTGCGGGGGTCCCATCCCTGGCGGTCTACCATGGGGCCTGGCCCATCACAAAGTCCGGTCTGGAACGCTCGCCTGCTTCCCCAACCTTCCGCTTCCGGGGTCCTGTCCCTCATGGCCTCCATATTGGAAACCCTTAGTCCCGCAGCCACGCATCTCCCAACCACGCAGTCTCCATCGGCGCCTCCTGGTGCTTCAGACAACGCTCAGAGTGTGATAAACCTGTATGACCAAAATGAGGTCATCCCCATCCTTGACCGCCCGATCTACCCGAAAGACGGAGGCGCACACCAGGCCACCACCCGTCCTTCAACTCTGCTCCGGGAACGCTCCCCTGCGCTGGCGTGCCCAGGTGGGCCGCTTCTTTTCCGTGCCATTTCGGGGCGGCAGCAACAAGCCCTGGGCGAGAAAGGGCCCTGGGCCATGGAGAGCAGGGCTGTCCGCAGGGCTGCCCTACGCCGGCCAATTCTCACGAGCGTTCTTCCCAAACCAATCCTGGTTTGGGCAGAACGCTCGTGAGAATTGGCCGGAAAACGCCCGGCGAAGTCATTCGGGCGCTGCACGTCTGCTGGGCCGACCCCCCCGGGGCCTTGAAGGGCATTGTGAGTGTCCGCAACCGATCACCGCCAGGAGGCAATCCACAAGATGGAATGCAGCGAGGACAACGCCCGTGGATCCTCGACCTGTGGGGGTCCCATACCTGGCGCTCTACCATAGGGCCAGGCCCATCACGAAGTCCGGTTTGGAACGCTCACCTGCCTCCCCAACCTTCTGCTTCCGGGGTCCTGTCCCTCATGGCCTCCATATTGGAAACCCTTAGTCCCGCAGCCACGCATCTCCCAACCACACAGTCTGCATCGGCGTCCCCTGGTGCTTCGGACAACCCTCAGAGTGAGATAAACCTGTTCACCAAAATGAGGTCATCCCCATCCTTTGCCGCCCCATCTACCTGAAAGACGGAGGCGCACACCAGTCCACCACCCGTCCTTCAACTCTGAGCCGGGAACACTCCACTGCGCCGGCGTGCCCAGTTGGGCCGCTTCTTTTCCGTGCCATTTCTGGGCGGCAGCAACAAGCCCTGGGCGAGAAAGGGCCCTGGGCGATAAAGGGCCCTGGGCCATGGAGAGCAGGGCTGTCCGCAGGGCTGACCTACGCCGGCCAATTCTCACGAGCGTTCTGCCCAAACCAATCCTGGTTTGGGCAGAACGCTCGTGAGAATTGGCCGGAAAACGCCTGGCGAAGTCATTCGGGCGCTGCACGTCTGCTGGGCCGCCCCACCCCGGGGCCTTGAAGGGCATTGTGAGTGTCCGCACCGGATCGCCGCCAGGAGGCACTCCACAAGATGGAATGCAGCGAGGACAACGCCCGTGGATCCTCGACCTGCGGGGGTCCCATCCCTGGCGGTCTACCATGGGGCCTGGCCCATCACAAAGTCTTGTCTGGAACGCTCGCCTGCTTCCCCAACCTTCCGCTTCCGGGGTCCTGTCCCTCATGGCCTTCATATTGGAAACCCTTAGTCCCGCAGCCACGCATCTCCCAACCACGCAGTCTCCATCGGCGCCTCCTGGTGCTTCAGACAACGCTCAGAGTGTGATAAACCTGTATGACCAAAATGAGGTCATCCCCATCCTTGACCGCCCGATCTACCCGAAAGACGGAGGTGCACACCAGGCCACCACCCGTCCTTCAACTCTGCTCCGTGAATGCTCCACTGCGCCGGCGTGCCCAGGTGGGCCGCTTCTTTTCCGTGCCATTTCGGGGCGGCAGCAACAAGCCCTGGGCGAGAAAGGGCCCTGGGCCATGGAGAGCAGGGCTGTCCGCAGGGCTGCCCTACGCCGGCCAATTCTCACGAGCGTTCTGCCCAAACCAATCCTGGTTTGGGCCGAACGCTCGTGAGAATTGGCGGGAAAACGCCCGGCGAAGTCATTCGGGCGCTGCACGTCTGCTGGGCCGACCCCCCCGGGGCCTTGAAGGGCATTGTGAGTGTCCGCAACGGATCACCGCCAGGAGGCAATCCACAAGATGGAATGCAGCGAGGACAACGCCCGTGGATCCTCGACCTGCGGGGGTCCCATCCCTGGCGCTCTACCATAGGGCCAGGCTCATCACGAAGTCCGGTTTGGAACGCTCACCTGCCTCCCCAACCTTCTGCTTCCGGGGTCCTGTCCCTCATGGCCTCCATATTGGAAACCCTTAGACCCGCAGCCACGCATCTCCCAACCACGCAGTCTGCATCGGCGTCCCCTGGTGCTTCGGACAACCCTCAGATGACATAAACCTGTTCACCAAAATGAGCTCATCCCCATCCTTTGCCGCCCCATCTACCTGAAAGACGGAGGCGCACACCAGTCCACCACCCGTCCTTCAACTCTCAGCCGGGAACACTCCACTGCGACGGCGTGCCCAGTTGGGCCGCTTCTTTTCCGTGCCATTTCTGGGCGGCAGCAACAAGCCCTGGACGAGAAAGGGCCCTGGGCGATAAAGGGCCCTGGGCCATGGAGAGCAGGGCTGTCCGCAGGGCTGACCTACGCCGGCCAATTCTCACGAGCGTTCTGCCCAAACCAATCCTGGTTTGGGCAGAACGCTCGTGAGAATTGGCCGGAAAACGCCTGGCGAAGTCATTCGGGCGCTGCACGTCTGCTGGGCCGCCCCACCCCGGGGCCTTGAAGGGCATTGTGAGTGTCCGCACCGGATCGCCGCCAAGAGGCACTCCACAAGATGGAATGCAGCGAGGACAATGCCCGTGGATCCTCGACCTGCGGGGGTCCCATCCCTGGCGGTCTACCATGGGGCCTGGCCCATCACAAAGTCCGGTCTGGAACGCTCACCTGCTTCCCCAACCTTCCACTTCCGGGGTCCTGTCCCTCATGGCCTCCATATTGGAAACCCTTAGTCCCGCAGCCACGCATCTCCCAACCACGCAGTCTCCATCGGCGCCTCCTGGTGCTTCAGACAACGCTCAGAGTGTGATAAACCTGTATGACCAAAATGAGGTCATCCCCATCCTTGACCGCCCGATCTACCCGAAAGACGGAGGCGCACACCAGGCCACCACCCGTCCTTCAACTCTGCTCCGGGAACGCTCCACTGCGCCGGCGTGCCCAGGTGGGCCGCTTCTTTTCCGTGCCATTTCGGGGCGTCAGCAACAAGCCCTGGGCGAGAAAGGGCCCTGGGCCATGGAGAGCAGGGCTGTCCGCAGGGCTGCCCTAGGCCGGCCAATTCTCACGAGCGTTCTGCCCAAACCAATCCTGGTTTGGGCAGAACGCTCGTGAGAATTGGCCGGAAAACGCCCGGCGAAGTCATTTGGGCGCTGCACGTCTGCTGGGCCGACCCCCCCGGGGCCTTGAAGGGCATTGTGAGTGTCCGCAACCGATCAGCGCCAGGAGGCAATCCACAAGATGGAATGCAGCGAGGACAACGCCCGTGGATCCTCGACCTGCGGGGGTCCCATCCCTGGCGCTCTACCATGGGGCCAGGCCCATCACGAAGTCCGGTTTGGAACGCTCACCTGCCTCCCCAACCTTCTGCTTCCGGGGTCCTGTCCCTCATGGCCTCCATATTGGAAACCCTTAGTCCCGCAGCCACGCATCTCCCAACCACGCAGTCTGCATCGGCGTCCCCTGGTGCTTCGGACAACCCTCAGAGTGAGATAAACCTGTTCACCAAAATGAGGTCATCCCCATCCTTTGCCGCCCCATCTACCTGAAAGACGGAGGCGCACACCAGTCCACCACCCGTCCTCAACTCTGAGCCGGGAACACTCCACTGCGCCGGCGTGCCCAGTTGGGCCGCTTCTTTTCCGTGCCATTTCTGGGCGGCAGCAACAAGCCCTGGGCGAGAAAGGGCCCTGGGCGATAAAGGGCCCTGGGCCATGGAGAGCAGGGCTGTCCGTAGGGCTGACCTACGCCGGCCAATTCTCACGAGCGTTCTGCCCAAACCAATCCTGGTTTGGGCAGAACGCTCGTGAGAATTGGCCGGAAAACGCCTGGCGAAGTCATTCGGGCGCTGCACGTCTGCTGGGCCGCCCCACCCCGGGGCCTTGAAGGGCATTGTGAGTGTCCGCACCGGATCGCCGCCAGGAGGCACTCCACAAGATGGAATGCAGCGAGGACAACGCCCGTGGATCCTCGACCTGCGGGGGTCCCATCCCTGGCGGTCTACCATGGGGCCTGGCCCATCACAAAGTCCGGTCTGGAACGCTCGCCTGCTTCCCCAACCTTCCACTTCCGGGGTCCTGTCCCTCATGGCCTCCATATTGGAAACCCTTAGTCCCACAGCCACGCATCTCCCAACCACGCAGTCTCCATCGGCGCCTCCTGGTGCTTCAGACAACGCTCAGAGTGTGATAAACCTGTATGACCAAAATGAGGTCATCCCCATCCTTGACCGCCCGATCTACCCGAAAGACGGAGGCGCACACCAGGCCACCACCCGTCCTTCAACTCTGCTCCGTGAATGCTCCACTGCGCCGGCGTGCCCAGGTGGGCCGCTTCTTTTCCGTGCCATTTCGGGGCGGCAGCAACAAGCCCTGGGCGAGAAAGGGCCCTGGGCCATGGAGAGCAGGGCTGTCCGCAGGGCTGCCCTACGCCGGCCAATTCTCACGAGCGTTCTGCCCAAACCAATCCTGGTTTGGGCCGAACGCTCGTGAGAATTGGCGGGAAAACGCCCGGCGAAGTCATTCGGGCGCTGCACGTCTGCTGGGCCGACCCCCCCGGGGCCTTGAAGGGCATTGTGAGTGTCCGCAACGGATCACCGCCAGGAGGCAATCCACAAGATGGAATGCAGCGAGGACAACGCCCGTGGATCCTCGACCTGCGGGGGTCCCATCCCTGGCGCTCTACCATAGGGCCAGGCTCATCACGAAGTCCGGTTTGGAACGCTCACCTGCCTCCCCAACCTTCTGCTTCCGGGGTCCTGTCCCTCATGGCCTCCATATTGGAAACCCTTAGACCCGCAGCCACGCATCTCCCAACCACGCAGTCTGCATCGGCGTCCCCTGGTGCTTCGGACAACCCTCAGATGACATAAACCTGTTCACCAAAATGAGCTCATCCCCATCCTTTGCCGCCCCATCTACCTGAAAGACGGAGGCGCACACCAGTCCACCACCCGTCCTTCAACTCTCAGCCGGGAACACTCCACTGCGACGGCGTGCCCAGTTGGGCCGCTTCTTTTCCGTGCCATTTCTGGGCGGCAGCAACAAGCCCTGGACGAGAAAGGGCCCTGGGCGATAAAGGGCCCTGGGCCATGGAGAGCAGGGCTGTCCGCAGGGCTGACCTACGCCGGCCAATTCTCACGAGCGTTCTGCCCAAACCAATCCTGGTTTGGGCAGAACGATCGTGAGAATTGGCCGGAAAACGCCTGGCGAAGTCATTCGGGCGCTGCACGTCTGCTGGGCCGCCCCACCCCGGGGCCTTGAAGGGCATTGTGAGTGTCCGCACCGGATCGCCGCCAAGAGGCACTCCACAAGATGGAATGCAGCGAGGACAACGCCCGTGGATCCTCGACCTGCGGGGGTCCCATCCCTGGCGGTCTACCATGGGGCCTGGCCCATCACAAAGTCCGGTCTGGAACGCTCACCTGCTTCCCCAACCTTCCACTTCCGGGGTCCTGTCCCTCATGGCCTCCATATTGGAAACCCTTAGTCCCGCAGCCACGCATCTCCCAACCACGCAGTCTCCATCGGCGCCTCCTGGTGCTTCAGACAACGCTCAGAGTGTGATAAACCTGTATGACCAAAATGAGGTCATCCCCATCCTTGACCGCCCGATCTACCCGAAAGACGGAGGCGCACACCAGGCCACCACCCGTCCTTCAACTCTGCTCCGGGAACGCTCCACTGCGCCGGCGTGCCCAGGTGGGCCGCTTCTTTTCCGTGCCATTTCGGGGCGTCAGCAACAAGCCCTGGGCGAGAAAGGGCCCTGGGCCATGGAGAGCAGGGCTGTCCGCAGGGCTGCCCTAGGCCGGCCAATTCTCACGAGCGTTCTGCCCAAACCAATCCTGGTTTGGGCAGAACGCTCGTGAGAATTGGCCGGAAAACGCCCGGCGAAGTCATTTGGGCGCTGCACGTCTGCTGGGCCGACCCCCCCGGGGCCTTGAAGGGCATTGTGAGTGTCCGCAACCGATCAGCGCCAGGAGGCAATCCACAAGATGGAATGCAGCGAGGACCACGCCCGTGGATCCTCGACCTGCGGGGGTCCCATCCCTGGCGCTCTACCATGGGGCCAGGCCCATCACGAAGTCCGGTTTGGAACGCTCACCTGCCTCCCCAACCTTCTGCTTCCGGGGTCCTGTCCCTCATGGCCTCCATATTGGAAACCCTTAGTCCCGCAGCCACGCATCTCCCAACCACGCAGTCTGCATCGGCGTCCCCTGGTGCTTCGGACAACCCTCAGAGTGAGATAAACCTGTTCACCAAAATGAGGTCATCCCCATCCTTTGCCGCCCCATCTACCTGAAAGACGGAGGCGCACACCAGTCCACCACCCGTCCTCAACTCTGAGCCGGGAACACTCCACTGCGCCGGCGTGCCCAGTTGGGCCGCTTCTTTTCCGTGCCATTTCTGGGCGGCAGCAACAAGCCCTGGGCGAGAAAGGGCCCTGGGCGATAAAGGGCCCTGGGCCATGGAGAGCAGGGCTGTCCGTAGGGCTGACCTACGCCGGCCAATTCTCACGAGCGTTCTGCCCAAACCAATCCTGGTTTGGGCAGAACGCTCGTGAGAATTGGCCGGAAAACGCCTGGCGAAGTCATTCGGGCGCTGCACGTCTGCTGGGCCGCCCCACCCCGGGGCCTTGAAGGGCATTGTGAGTGTCCGCACCGGATCGCCGCCAGGAGGCACTCCACAAGATGGAATGCAGCGAGGACAACGCCCGTGGATCCTCGACCTGCGGGGGTCCCATCCCTGGCGGTCTACCATGGGGCCTGGCCCATCACAAAGTCCGGTCTGGAACGCTCGCCTGCTTCCCCAACCTTCCACTTCCGGGGTCCTGTCCCTCATGGCCTCCATATTGGAAACCCTTAGTCCCACAGCCACGCATCTCCCAACCACGCAGTCTCCATCGGCGTCTCCTGGTGCTTCAGACAACGCTCAGAGTGTGATAAACCTGTATGACCAAAATGAGGTCATCCCCATCCTTGACCGCCCGATCTACCCGAAAGACGGAGGCGCACACCAGGCCACCACCCGTCCTTCAACTCTGCTCCGGGAACGCTCCACTGCGCCGGCGTGACCAGGTGGGCCGCTTCTTTTCCGTGCCATTTCGGGGCGGCAGCAACAAGCCCTGGGCGAGAAAGGGCCCTGGGCCATGGAGAGCAGGGCTGTCCGCAGGGCTGCCCTACGCCGGCCAATTCTCACGAGCGTTCTGCCCAAACCAATCCTGGTTTGGGCAGAACGCTCGTGAGAATTGGCCGGAAAACGCCCGGCGAAGTCATTTGGGCGCTGCACGTCTGCTGGGCCGACCCCCCCGGGGCCTTGAAGGGCATTGTGAGTGTCCGCACCGATCACCGCCAGGAGGCAATCCACAAGATGGAATGCAGCGAGGACAACGCCCGTGGATCCTCGACCTGCGGGGGTCCCATCCCTGGCGCTCTACCATAGGGCCAGGCCCATCACGAAGTCCGGTTTGGAACGCTCACCTGCCTCCCCAACCTTCTGCTTCCGGGGTCCTATCCCTCATGGCCTCCATATTGGAAACCCTTAGTCCCGCAGCCACCTATCTCCCAACCACGCAGTCTGCATCGGCGTCCACTGGTGCTTCGGACAACCCTCAGAGTGAGATAAACCTGTTCACCAAAATGAGGTCATCCCCATCCTTTGCCTCCCCATCTACCTGAAAGACGGAGGCGCACACCAGTCCACCACCCGTCCTTCAACTCTGAGCCGGGAACACTCCACTGCGCCGGCGTGCCCAGTTGGGCCGCTTCTTTTCCGTGCCATTTCTGGGCGGCAGCAACAAGCCCTGGGCGAGAAAGGGCCCTGGGCGATAAAGGGCCCTGGGCCATGGAGAGCAGGGCTGTCCGCAGGGCTGACCTACGCCGGCCAATTCTCACGAGCGTTCTGCCCAAACCAATCCTGCTTTGGCAGAACGCTCGTGAGAATTGGCCGGAAAACGCCTGGCGAAGTCATTCGGGCGCTGCACGTCTGCTGGGCCGCCCCACCCCGGGGCCTTGAAGGGCATTGTGAGTGTCCGCACCGGACCGCCGCCAGGAGGCACTCCACAAGATGGAATGCAGCGAGGACAACGCCCGTGGATCCTCCTCCTGCGGGGGTCCCATCCCTGGCGGTCTACCATGGGGCCTGGCCCATCACAAAGTCCGGTCTGGAACGCTCGCCTGCTTCCCCAACCTTCCGCTTCCGGGGTCCTGTCCCTCATGGCCTCCATATTGGAAACCCTTAGTCCCGCAGCCACGCATCTCCCAACCACGCAGTCTCCATCGGCGCCTCCTGGTGCTTCAGACAACGCTCAGAGTGTGATAAACCTGTATGACCAAAATGAGGTCATCCCCATCCTTGACCGCCCGATCTACCCGAAAGACGGAGGCGCACACCAGGCCACCACCCGTCCTTCAACTCTGCTCCGGGAACGCTCCACTGCGCCGGCGTGCCCAGGTGGGCCGCTTCTTTTCCGTGCCATTTCGGGGCGTCAGCAACAAGCCCTGGGCGAGAAAGGGCCCTGGGCCATGGAGAGCAGGGCTGTCCGCAGGGCTGCCCTACGCCGGCCAATTCTCACGAGCGTTCTGCCCAAACCAATCCTGGTTTGGGCAGAACGCTCGTGAGAATTTGCCGGAAAACGCCCGGCGATGTCATTTGGGCGCTGCACGTCTGCTGGGCCGACCCCCCCGGGGCCTTGAAGGGCATTGTGAGTGTCCACAACCGATCACCGCCAGGAGGCAATCCACAAGATGGAATGCAGCGAGGACAACGCCCGTGGATCCTCGACCTGCGGGGGTCCCATCCCTGGCGCTCTACCATAGGGCCAGGCCCATCACGAAGTCCGGTTTGGAACGTTCACCTGCCTCCCCAACCTTCTGCTTCCGGGGTCCTGTCCCTCATGGCCTCCATATTGGAAACCCTTAGTCCCGCAGCCACGCATCTCCCAACCACGCAGTCTGCATCGGCGTCCCCTGGTGCTTCGGACAACCCTCAGAGTGAGATAAACCTGTTCACCAAAATGAGGTCATCCCCATCCTTTGCCGCCCCATCTACCTGAAAGACGGAGGCGCACACCAGTCCACCACCCGTCCTTCAACTCTGAGCCGGGAACACTCCACTGCGCCGGCGTGCCCAGTTGGGCCGCTTCTTTTCCGTGCCATTTCTGGGCGGCAGCAACAAGCCCTGGGCGAGAAAGGGCCCTGGGCGATAAAGGGCCCTGGGCCATGGAGAGCAGGGCTGTCCGCAGGGCTGACCTACGCCGGCCAATTCTCACGAGCGTTCTGCCCAAACCAATCCTGGTTTGGGCAGAACGCTCGTGAGAATTGGCCTGAAAACGCCTGGCGAAGTCATTCGGGCGCTGCACGTCTGCTGGGCCGCCCCACCCCGGGGCCTTGAAGGGCATTGTGAGTGTCCGCACCGGATCGCCGCCAGGAGGCACTCCACAAGATGGAATGCAGCGAGGACAACGCCCGTGGATCCTCGACCTGCGGGGGTCCCATCCCTGGCGGTCTACCATGGGGCCTGGCCCATCACAAAGTCCGGTCTGGAACGCTCGCCTGCTTCCCCAACCTTCCGCTTCCGGGGTCCTGTCCCTCATGGCCTCCATATTGGAAACCCTTAGTCCCGCAGCCACGCATCTCCCAACCACGCAGTCTCCATCGGCGCCTCCTGGTGCTTCAGACAACGCTCAGAGTGTGATAAACCTGTATGACCAAAATGAGGTCATCCCCATCCTTGACCGCCCGATCTACCCGAAAGACGGAGGCGCACACCAGGCCACCACCCGTCCTTCAACTCTGCTCCGGGAACGCTCCACTGCGCCGGCGTGCCCAGGTGGGCCGCTTCTTTTCCGTGCCATTTCGGGGCGTCAGCAACAAGCCCTGGGCGAGAAAGGGCCCTGGGCCATGGAGAGCAGGGCTGTCCGCAGGGCTGCCCTACGCCGGCCAATTCTCACGAGCGTTCTGCCCAAACCAATCCTGGTTTGGGCAGAACGCTCGTGAGAATTGGCCGGAAAACGCCCGGCGAAGTCATTCGGGCGCTGCACGTCTGCTGGGCCGACCCCCCCGGGGCCTTGAAGGGCATTGTGAGTGTCCGCAACCGATCACCGCCAGGAGGCAATCCACAAGATGGAATGCAGCGAGGACAACGCCCGTGGATCCTCGACCTGCGGGGGTCCCATCCCTGGCGCTCTACCATAGGGCCAGGCCCATCACGAAGTCCGGTTTGGAACGCTCACCTGCCTCCCCAACCTTCTGCTTCCGGGGTCCTGTCCCTCATGGCCTCCATATTGGAAACCCTTAGTCCCGCAGCCACCTATCTCCCAACCACGCAGTCTGCATCGGCGTCCCCTGGTGCTTCGGACAACCCTCAGAGTGAGATAAACCTGTTCACCAAAATGAGGTCATCCCCATCCTTTGCCGCCCCATCTACCTGAAAGACGGAGGCGCACACCAGTCCACCACCCGTCCTTCAACTCTGAGCCGGGAACACTCCACTGCGCCGGCGTGCCCAGTTGGGCCGCTTCTTTTCCGTGCCATTTCTGGGCGGCAGCAACAAGCCCTGGGCGAGAATGGGCCCTGGGCGATAAAGGGCCCTGGGCCATGGAGAGCAGGGCTGTCCGCAGGGCTGACCTACGCCGGCCAATTCTCACGAGCGTTCTGCCCAAACCAATCCTGGTTTGGGCAGAACGCTCGTGAGAATTGGCCGGAAAACGCCTGGCGAAGTCATTCGGGCGCTGCACGTCTGCTGGGCCGCCCCACCCCGGGGCCTTGAAGGGCATTGTGAGTGTCCGCACCGGATCGCCGCCAGGAGGCACTCCACAAGATGGAATGCAGCGAGGACAACGCCCGTGGATCCTCGACCTGCGGGGGTCCCATCCCTGGCGGTCTACCATGGGGCCTGGCCCATCACAAAGTCCGGTCTGGAACGCTCGCCTGCTTCCCCAACCTTCCGCTTCCGGGGTCCTGTCCCTCATGGCCTCCATATTGGAAACCCTTAGTCCCGCAGCCACGCATCTCCCAACCACGCAGTCTCCATCGGCGCCTCCTGGTGCTTCAGACAACGCTCAGAGTGTGATAAACCTGTATGACCAAAATGAGGTCATCCCCATCCTTGACCGCCCGATCTACCCGAAAGACGGAGGCGCACACCAGGCCACCACCCGTCCTTCAACTCTGCTCCGGGAACGCTCCACTGCGCCGGCGTGCCCAGGTGGGCCGCTTCTTTTCCGTGCCATTTCGGGGCGGCAGCAACAAGCCCTGGGCGAGAAAGGGCCCTGGGCCATGGAGAGCAGGGCTGTCCGCAGGGCTGCCCTACGCCGGCCAATTCTCACGAGCGTTCTGCCCAAACCAATCCTGGTTTGGGAGGAACGCTCGTGAGAATTGGCCGGAAAACGCCCGGCGAAGTCATTCGGGCGCTGCACGTCTGCTGGGCCGACCCCCCCGGGGCCTTGAAGGGCATTGTGAGTGTCCGCAACCGATCACCGCCAGGAGGCAATCCACAAGATGGAATGCAGCGAGGACAACGCCCGTGGATCCTCGACCTGCGGGGGTCCCATCCCTGGCGCTCTACCATAGGGCCAGGCCCATCACGAAGTCTGGTTTGGAACGCTCACCTGCCTCCCCAACCTTCTGCTTCCGGGGTCCTGTCCCTCATGGCCTCCATATTGGAAACCCTTAGTCCCGCAGCCACGCATCTCCCAACCACGCAGTCTGCATCGGCGTCCCCTGGTGCTTCGGACCACCCTCAGAGTGAGATAAACCTGTTCACCAAAATGAGGTCATCCCCATCCTTTGCCGCCCCATCTACCTGAAAGACGGAGGCGCACACCAGTCCACCACCCGTCCTTCAACTCTGAGCCGGGAACACTCCACTGCGCCGGCGTGCCCAGTTGGGCCGCTTCTTTTCCGTGCCATTTCTGGGCGGCAGCAACAAGCCCTGGGCGAGAAAGGGCCCTGGGCGATAAAGGGCCCTGGGCCATGGAGAGCAGGGCTGTCCGCAGGGCTGACCTACGCCGGCCCATTCTCACGAGCGTTCTGCCCAAACCAATCCTGGTTTGGGCAGAACGCTCGTGAGAATTGGCCGGAAAACGCCTGGCGAAGTCATTCGGGCGCTGCACGTCTGCTGGGCCGCCCCACCCCGGGGCCTTGAAGGGCATTGTGAGTGTCCGCACCGGATCGCCGCCAGGAGGCACTCCACAAGATGGAATGCAGCGAGGACAACGCCCGTGGATCCTCGACCTGCGGGGGTCCCATCCCTGGCGGTCTACCATGGGGCCTGGCCCATCACAAAGTCCGGTCTGGAACGCTCGCCTGCTTCCCCAACCTTCCGCTTCCGGGGTCCTGTCCCTCATGGCCTCCATATTGGAAACCCTTAGTCCCGCAGCCACGCATCTCCCAACCACGCAGTCTCCATCGGCGCCTCCTGGTGCTTCAGACAACGCTCAGAGTGTGATAAACCTGTATGACCAAAATGAGGTCATCCCCATCCTTGACCGCCCGATCTACCCGAAAGACGGAGGCGCACACCAGGCCACCACCCGTCCTTCAACTCTGCTCCGGGAACGCTCCACTGCGCCGGCGTGCCCAGGTGGGCCGCTTCTTTTCCGTGCCATTTCGGGGCGGCAGCAACAAGCCCTGGGCGAGAAAGGGCCCTGGGCGATAAAGGGCCCTGGGCCATGGAGAGCAGGGCTGTCAGAGGGCTGACCTACGCCGGCCAATTCTCACGAGCGTTCTGCCCAAACCAATCCTGGTTTGGGCAGAACGCTCGTGAGAATTGGCCGGAGAACGCCTGGCGAAGTCATTCGGGCGCTGCACGTCTGCTGGGCCGCCCCACCCCGGGGCCTTGAAGGGCATTGTGAGTGTCCGCACCGGATCGCCGCCAGGAGGCACGCCACAAGATGGAATGCAGCGAGGACAACGCCCGTGGATCCTCGACCTGCGGGGGTCCCATCCCTGGCGGTCTACCATGGGGCCTGGCCCATCACAAAGTCCGGTCTGGAACGCTCGCCTGCTTCCCCAACCTTCCGCTTCCGGGGTCCTGTCCCTCATGGCCTCCATATTGGAAACCCTTAGTCCCGAAGCCACGCATCTCCCAACCACGCAGTCTCCATCGGCGCCTCCTGGTGCTTCAGACAACGCTCAGAGTGTGATAAACCTGTATGACCAAAATGAGGTCATCCCCATCTTTGACCGCCCGATCTACCCGAAAGACGGAGGCGCACACCAGGCCACCACCCGTCCTTCAACTCTGCTCCGGGAACGCTCCACTGCGCCTGCGTGCCCAGGTGGGCCGCTTCTTTTCCGTGCCATTTCGGGGCGGCAGCAACAAGCCCTGGGCGAGAAAGGGCCCTGGGCCATGGAGAGCAGGGCTGTCCGCAGGGCTGCCCTACGCCGGCCAATTCTCACGAGCGTTCTGCCCAAACCAATCCTGGTTTGGGCAGAACGCTCGTGAGAATTGGCCGGAAAACGCCCGGCGAAGTCATTCGGGCGCTGCACGTCTGCTGGGCCGACCCCCCCGGGGCCTTGAAGGGCATTGTGAGTGTCCGCAACCGATCACCGCCAGGAGGCAATCCACAAGATGGAATGCAGCGAGGACAACGCCCGTGGATCCTCGACCTGTGGGGGTCCCATCCCTGGCGCTCTACCGTAGGGCCAGGCCCATCACGAATTCCGGTTTGGAACGCTCACCTGCCTCCCCAACCTTCTGCTTCCGGGGTCCTGTCCCTCATGGCCTCCATATTGGAAACCCTTAGTCCCGCAGCCACGCATCTCCCAACCACACAGTCTGCATCGGCGTCCCCTGGTGCTTCGGACAACCCTCAGAGTGAGATAAACCTGTTCACCAAAATGAGGTCATCCCCATCCTTTGCCGCCCCATCTACCTGAAAGACGGAGGCGCACACCAGTCCACCACCCGTCCTTCAACTCTGAGCCGGGAACACTCCACTGCGCCGGCGTGCCCAGTTGGGCCGCTTCTTTTCCGTGCCATTTCTGGGCGGCAGCAACAAGCCCTGGGCGAGAAAGGGCCCTGGGCGATAAAGGGCCCTGGGCCATGGAGAGCAGGGCTGTCCGCAGGGCTGACCTACGCCGGCCAATTCTCACGAGCGTTCTGCCCAAACCAATCCTGGTTTGGGCAGAACGCTCGTGAGAATTGGCCGGAAAACGCCTGGCGAAGTCATTCGGGCGCTGCACGTCTGCTGGGCCGCCCCACCCCGGGGCCTTGAAGGGCATTGTGAGTGTCCGCACCGGATCGCCGCCAGGAGGCACTCCACAAGATGGAATGCAGCGAGGACAACGCCCGTGGATCCTCGACCTGCGGGGGTCCCATCCCTGGCGGTCTACCATGGGGCCTGGCCCATCACAAAGTCTTGTCTGGAACGCTCGCCTGCTTCCCCAACCTTCCGCTTCCGGGGTCCTGTCCCTCATGGCCTTCATATTGGAAACCCTTAGTCCCGCAGCCACGCATCTCCCAACCACGCAGTCTCCATCGGCGCCTCCTGGTGCTTCAGACAACGCTCAGAGTGTGATAAACCTGTATGACCAAAATGAGGTCATCCCCATCCTTGACCGCCCGATCTACCCGAAAGACGGAGGCGCACACCAGGCCACCACCCGTCCTTCAACTCTGCTCCGTGAATGCTCCACTGCGCCGGCGTGCCCAGGTGGGCCGCTTCTTTTCCGTGCCATTTCGGGGCGGCAGCAACAAGCCCTGGGCGAGAAAGGGCCCTGGGCCATGGAGAGCAGGGCTGTCCGCAGGGCTGCCCTACGCCGGCCAATTCTCACGAGCGTTCTGCCCAAACCAATCCTGGTTTGGGCCGAACGCTCGTGAGAATTGGCGGGAAAACGCCCGGCGAAGTCATTCGGGCGCTGCACGTCTGCTGGGCCGACCCCCCCGGGGCCTTGAAGGGCATTGTGAGTGTCCGCAACGGATCACCGCCAGGAGGCAATCCACAAGATGGAATGCAGCGAGGACAACGCCCGTGGATCCTCGACCTGCGGGGGTCCCATCCCTGGCGCTCTACCATAGGGCCAGGCTCATCACGAAGTCCGGTTTGGAACGCTCACCTGCCTCCCCAACCTTCTGCTTCCGGGGTCCTGTCCCTCATGGCCTCCATATTGGAAACCCTTAGACCCGCAGCCACGCATCTCCCAACCACGCAGTCTGCATCGGCGTCCCCTGGTGCTTCGGACAACCCTCAGATGACATAAACCTGTTCACCAAAATGAGCTCATCCCCATCCTTTGCCGCCCCATCTACCTGAAAGACGGAGGCGCACACCAGTCCACCACCCGTCCTTCAACTCTCAGCCGGGAACACTCCACTGCGACGGCGTGCCCAGTTGGGCCGCTTCTTTTCCGTGCCATTTCTGGGCGGCAGCAACAAGCCCTGGACGAGAAAGGGCCCTGGGCGATAAAGGGCCCTGGGCCATGGAGAGCAGGGCTGTCCGCAGGGCTGACCTACGCCGGCCAATTCTCACGAGCGTTCTGCCCAAACCAATCCTGGTTTGGGCAGAACGATCGTGAGAATTGGCCGGAAAACGCCTGGCGAAGTCATTCGGGCGCTGCACGTCTGCTGGGCCGCCCCACCCCGGGGCCTTGAAGGGCATTGTGAGTGTCCGCACCGGATCGCCGCCAAGAGGCACTCCACAAGATGGAATGCAGCGAGGACAACGCCCGTGGATCCTCGACCTGCGGGGGTCCCATCCCTGGCGGTCTACCATGGGGCCTGGCCCATCACAAAGTCCGGTCTGGAACGCTCACCTGCTTCCCCAACCTTCCACTTCCGGGGTCCTGTCCCTCATGGCCTCCATATTGGAAACCCTTAGTCCCGCAGCCACGCATCTCCCAACCACGCAGTCTCCATCGGCGCCTCCTGGTGCTTCAGACAACGCTCAGAGTGTGATAAACCTGTATGACCAAAATGAGGTCATCCCCATCCTTGACCGCCCGATCTACCCGAAAGACGGAGGCGCACACCAGGCCACCACCCGTCCTTCAACTCTGCTCCGGGAACGCTCCACTGCGCCGGCGTGCCCAGGTGGGCCGCTTCTTTTCCGTGCCATTTCGGGGCGTCAGCAACAAGCCCTGGGCGAGAAAGGGCCCTGGGCCATGGAGAGCAGGGCTGTCCGCAGGGCTGCCCTAGGCCGGCCAATTCTCACGAGCGTTCTGCCCAAACCAATCCTGGTTTGGGCAGAACGCTCGTGAGAATTGGCCGGAAAACGCCCGGCGAAGTCATTTGGGCGCTGCACGTCTGCTGGGCCGACCCCCCCGGGGCCTTGAAGGGCATTGTGAGTGTCCGCAACCGATCAGCGCCAGGAGGCAATCCACAAGATGGAATGCAGCGAGGACCACGCCCGTGGATCCTCGACCTGCGGGGGTCCCATCCCTGGCGCTCTACCATGGGGCCAGGCCCATCACGAAGTCCGGTTTGGAACGCTCACCTGCCTCCCCAACCTTCTGCTTCCGGGGTCCTGTCCCTCATGGCCTCCATATTGGAAACCCTTAGTCCCGCAGCCACGCATCTCCCAACCACGCAGTCTGCATCGGCGTCCCCTGGTGCTTCGGACAACCCTCAGAGTGAGATAAACCTGTTCACCAAAATGAGGTCATCCCCATCCTTTGCCGCCCCATCTACCTGAAAGACGGAGGCGCACACCAGTCCACCACCCGTCCTCAACTCTGAGCCGGGAACACTCCACTGCGCCGGCGTGCCCAGTTGGGCCGCTTCTTTTCCGTGCCATTTCTGGGCGGCAGCAACAAGCCCTGGGCGAGAAAGGGCCCTGGGCGATAAAGGGCCCTGGGCCATGGAGAGCAGGGCTGTCCGTAGGGCTGACCTACGCCGGCCAATTCTCACGAGCGTTCTGCCCAAACCAATCCTGGTTTGGGCAGAACGCTCGTGAGAATTGGCCGGAAAACGCCTGGCGAAGTCATTCGGGCGCTGCACGTCTGCTGGGCCGCCCCACCCCGGGGCCTTGAAGGGCATTGTGAGTGTCCGCACCGGATCGCCGCCAGGAGGCACTCCACAAGATGGAATGCAGCGAGGACAACGCCCGTGGATCCTCGACCTGCGGGGGTCCCATCCCTGGCGGTCTACCATGGGGCCTGGCCCATCACAAAGTCCGGTCTGGAACGCTCGCCTGCTTCCCCAACCTTCCACTTCCGGGGTCCTGTCCCTCATGGCCTCCATATTGGAAACCCTTAGTCCCACAGCCACGCATCTCCCAACCACGCAGTCTCCATCGGCGTCTCCTGGTGCTTCAGACAACGCTCAGAGTGTGATAAACCTGTATGACCAAAATGAGGTCATCCCCATCCTTGACCGCCCGATCTACCCGAAAGACGGAGGCGCACACCAGGCCACCACCCGTCCTTCAACTCTGCTCCGGGAACGCTCCACTGCGCCGGCGTGACCAGGTGGGCCGCTTCTTTTCCGTGCCATTTCGGGGCGGCAGCAACAAGCCCTGGGCGAGAAAGGGCCCTGGGCCATGGAGAGCAGGGCTGTCCGCAGGGCTGCCCTACGCCGGCCAATTCTCACGAGCGTTCTGCCCAAACCAATCCTGGTTTGGGCAGAACGCTCGTGAGAATTGGCCGGAAAACGCCCGGCGAAGTCATTTGGGCGCTGCACGTCTGCTGGGCCGACCCCCCCGGGGCCTTGAAGGGCATTGTGAGTGTCCGCACCGATCACCGCCAGGAGGCAATCCACAAGATGGAATGCAGCGAGGACAACGCCCGTGGATCCTCGACCTGCGGGGGTCCCATCCCTGGCGCTCTACCATAGGGCCAGGCCCATCACGAAGTCCGGTTTGGAACGCTCACCTGCCTCCCCAACCTTCTGCTTCCGGGGTCCTATCCCTCATGGCCTCCATATTGGAAACCCTTAGTCCCGCAGCCACCTATCTCCCAACCACGCAGTCTGCATCGGCGTCCACTGGTGCTTCGGACAACCCTCAGAGTGAGATAAACCTGTTCACCAAAATGAGGTCATCCCCATCCTTTGCCTCCCCATCTACCTGAAAGACGGAGGCGCACACCAGTCCACCACCCGTCCTTCAACTCTGAGCCGGGAACACTCCACTGCGCCGGCGTGCCCAGTTGGGCCGCTTCTTTTCCGTGCCATTTCTGGGCGGCAGCAACAAGCCCTGGGCGAGAAAGGGCCCTGGGCGATAAAGGGCCCTGGGCCATGGAGAGCAGGGCTGTCCGCAGGGCTGACCTACGCCGGCCAATTCTCACGAGCGTTCTGCCCAAACCAATCCTGCTTTGGCAGAACGCTCGTGAGAATTGGCCGGAAAACGCCTGGCGAAGTCATTCGGGCGCTGCACGTCTGCTGGGCCGCCCCACCCCGGGGCCTTGAAGGGCATTGTGAGTGTCCGCACCGGACCGCCGCCAGGAGGCACTCCACAAGATGGAATGCAGCGAGGACAACGCCCGTGGATCCTCCTCCTGCGGGGGTCCCATCCCTGGCGGTCTACCATGGGGCCTGGCCCATCACAAAGTCCGGTCTGGAACGCTCGCCTGCTTCCCCAACCTTCCGCTTCCGGGGTCCTGTCCCTCATGGCCTCCATATTGGAAACCCTTAGTCCCGCAGCCACGCATCTCCCAACCACGCAGTCTCCATCGGCGCCTCCTGGTGCTTCAGACAACGCTCAGAGTGTGATAAACCTGTATGACCAAAATGAGGTCATCCCCATCCTTGACCGCCCGATCTACCCGAAAGACGGAGGCGCACACCAGGCCACCACCCGTCCTTCAACTCTGCTCCGGGAACGCTCCACTGCGCCGGCGTGCCCAGGTGGGCCGCTTCTTTTCCGTGCCATTTCGGGGCGTCAGCAACAAGCCCTGGGCGAGAAAGGGCCCTGGGCCATGGAGAGCAGGGCTGTCCGCAGGGCTGCCCTACGCCGGCCAATTCTCACGAGCGTTCTGCCCAAACCAATCCTGGTTTGGGCAGAACGCTCGTGAGAATTTGCCGGAAAACGCCCGGCGATGTCATTTGGGCGCTGCACGTCTGCTGGGCCGACCCCCCCGGGGCCTTGAAGGGCATTGTGAGTGTCCACAACCGATCACCGCCAGGAGGCAATCCACAAGATGGAATGCAGCGAGGACAACGCCCGTGGATCCTCGACCTGCGGGGGTCCCATCCCTGGCGCTCTACCATAGGGCCAGGCCCATCACGAAGTCCGGTTTGGAACGTTCACCTGCCTCCCCAACCTTCTGCTTCCGGGGTCCTGTCCCTCATGGCCTCCATATTGGAAACCCTTAGTCCCGCAGCCACGCATCTCCCAACCACGCAGTCTGCATCGGCGTCCCCTGGTGCTTCGGACAACCCTCAGAGTGAGATAAACCTGTTCACCAAAATGAGGTCATCCCCATCCTTTGCCGCCCCATCTACCTGAAAGACGGAGGCGCACACCAGTCCACCACCCGTCCTTCAACTCTGAGCCGGGAACACTCCACTGCGCCGGCGTGCCCAGTTGGGCCGCTTCTTTTCCGTGCCATTTCTGGGCGGCAGCAACAAGCCCTGGGCGAGAAAGGGCCCTGGGCGATAAAGGGCCCTGGGCCATGGAGAGCAGGGCTGTCCGCAGGGCTGACCTACGCCGGCCAATTCTCACGAGCGTTCTGCCCAAACCAATCCTGGTTTGGGCAGAACGCTCGTGAGAATTGGCCTGAAAACGCCTGGCGAAGTCATTCGGGCGCTGCACGTCTGCTGGGCCGCCCCACCCCGGGGCCTTGAAGGGCATTGTGAGTGTCCGCACCGGATCGCCGCCAGGAGGCACTCCACAAGATGGAATGCAGCGAGGACAACGCCCGTGGATCCTCGACCTGCGGGGGTCCCATCCCTGGCGGTCTACCATGGGGCCTGGCCCATCACAAAGTCCGGTCTGGAACGCTCGCCTGCTTCCCCAACCTTCCGCTTCCGGGGTCCTGTCCCTCATGGCCTCCATATTGGAAACCCTTAGTCCCGCAGCCACGCATCTCCCAACCACGCAGTCTCCATCGGCGCCTCCTGGTGCTTCAGACAACGCTCAGAGTGTGATAAACCTGTATGACCAAAATGAGGTCATCCCCATCCTTGACCGCCCGATCTACCCGAAAGACGGAGGCGCACACCAGGCCACCACCCGTCCTTCAACTCTGCTCCGGGAACGCTCCACTGCGCCGGCGTGCCCAGGTGGGCCGCTTCTTTTCCGTGCCATTTCGGGGCGTCAGCAACAAGCCCTGGGCGAGAAAGGGCCCTGGGCCATGGAGAGCAGGGCTGTCCGCAGGGCTGCCCTACGCCGGCCAATTCTCACGAGCGTTCTGCCCAAACCAATCCTGGTTTGGGCAGAACGCTCGTGAGAATTGGCCGGAAAACGCCCGGCGA
>NW_028134817.1:0-94142 GCF_964662115.1 Mustela nivalis | reverse complement strand
CAATAAATATCAATTAAATGAATTTATTGAGAACTAAGTATGTGTTGGACACTGTACTAAGCTTTGAAATCAGCAGTGAATAAGGAAGATACAGTCCCTGCTCTCATGGATCATAAATAATATATATTAAATAGACCCATTTTCCCTTTTTTTAGAATGAGGAGTAGGACAAATGATGGAATGAGGGTTTAAAACACTAAGTCCTACAGAGTACTCTACCACAGTTTTCTAATTAAAGTATAAATGAATAACCTTAAGCAACCAAAATAGAAATCTGAACTTTAAAAGTGTCAATCTGTCTCCAATTTTAACCAAAATTGTGAGTCAGAATAATCCCATGGGATATTTTCAAAATTAATGACTCTGATGCTCATTAGGGTTTCTTCCTTTTCCTTCTCCCCCTACTATCACTTCCCCTGATTAAAAAGAAAGTAAAACAAAACCAAAAATCTCTCAACAAATATTAGTAGTCAACATCTTAATTATTGGCTTGATTTTAAGCTTTCAAAAACTCAGTGATGTAGGATTATAAATCTCAGACCCAGTAGCCTTGAGCAGTTACCAGTTTGCATCACTAAAGACTCATTATTGCCTCAGCAAGTGTACCTCCAAGTTATTCCACACCGGGCCAATGGTAAAGAATCTGTCTTAATTCCAGCTCTGATTTCCAGCAGATCCATTACTGCTCACAACGAAGTTTCCTGCAACCCATTAAAACCCCAGAAGCTTAGGCTCATGCATGGAGTGCTCCTTCCTGCTGTTAATCTCAGTACCAGAAAATACATGTTGCCAGCAGTGGAATATCAAGCAGGAGATTTCTGGAGAATAAGTCTAATATTCCTCCATGTTTACCACTCCCTCCCTGGCATTGAAAATGTCTGTATTCCTGGGAGAAGACACGGTTACTCAGAACTGTGAAACTCAAGTCAGAGTCAACAGAAATGGACCACATCATTCCCCCCCCCAAAAGAATATTAAGCCCTAAAGTCAAATCTCATACTGTGCTCATATTTGTAAGGACCTATTTTATATTTTTATATTTTAGTAAGAGGCTTTCATTGGGGTTAAACAAAAACCTTGTTGTCTAACCCTTATACTGCCCTGCTCCCCTTCCCCTAGGCGATTCACTTAAAAACAAGTCCCAGAAACTAGCTTCAGGTAACAAAGCCCAAATACAAGTGAATTTATAAAACTAGGATAGATTTTTCTAAAGTCATATTCACTTTTATTACAATAATCTATCCTCATATTTTAAAATAATGTCAATTATTATTAAAATATGATGTGATTTTATAGCTTACTGATGCAGAAAAGTAAGCCCTCAGACAACTTAAAGCCCTCATACAGTAGTCATTTCAAGTCAACCAGGTGAGTTGAAGCTTACAGGTTTCTGTCACTTTTGAAATGAATTCATCAAGAAATTTATGTTTCATTCTCTGGGTTTTCTTATGTGTAATTTTGTGCATAGAAATAAAACAACTTGGTTATCAAAACAAAGGCCATCTAGAAGGCCCAGAATATGTTGATCTCAATTTTTTGAGATGATTACCTAAACAAAACATTTAAAAACATTTTTGAGAATTCTGGACCCATTGAGAATATATGTATAGATTCTTGCAAATTTTGAGAACCTTTCCATCGTTTATTTCTGCACAAACAATCAAGAGCTCCATCTGTCCTTGCTAGGATTGAGAGATTCCCATAAGATGTCAGACTGATCCACAATCTTGATTGGATGCATATGCTTACAAATCTTTTGCAATTACCCGCTATAAACTTTACTGAAAGGTCTTTCTTCTGGCAGGTTATGCTAATATTTAAAAGATTATGTAAAATACTGCCCCCTCTTTCTGATATTTAGCAATCGTACTCCCACCATCTATGTTAATCTATGTTACATTATAATTATAATTAAAATATAATAAAATCCAGTCAAAAATTAACACTAAATAAATCAAAATCCCAGCAAGGTTTTAAAAATGGAAGTTGATAATCTGACTATAAATTTGGTATGATTTGCAAAAGGCCAAGAAATGACATTCTTAAAGAAGAATTAAATGAAAGAAAGTATTATATAGATACCAAAACTTAATATAAAGCTATAAGAAGACAGTAAGAGTGAAACAAGAAAAGAAAATAAACCAATAGAAAAGGTGTGTCCAAAAACAACCCATGCATAAGAGGACACATCATCTATGACAAAGGAAGTACTAAAGGTTAGTGATAAAAATTAGTGATGGTGCTATGTCAATTGTACAGCATATGTAAAACGTAAATCTTGAGATCTGTTTTATACGACCTACAAAAATCTATTCCTGAAAGAATTAGCTTGGAATTCTAAAAAATAAATATTTCACAAGATAAATTATTTTTATGAACTTGAGGTAGGAGAGGTAGGAAATGATCTCTTCCTTTTTTTTTTTAAGATTTATCTACTTATTTGGAAAAAGGAAGGGCCAGAGGGAGAGAAGTAGACTCCCTATTAAGCATGTGGAACCCACACAGGGCTCAATCTCATGACTCTGAGATCATGACCTGAGCCAAAACCCAGAGTTGGATGCTTTTTTAAAAAAGATTTTATTTATTTTGGGAGTGAGAGAGAGAGAGGCATGAGGTGAGGAGGGGCAGAGGGAGAGAGAGAATCTCAAGCAGATCTAAAGTCAGAGTGCTGAGTGCAGAGTCCAATGTAGGGCTTGATCTCAACCCTGAGACCATGACCTAAACTGAATTCACGAGTTGGATACTTAAATAATTTAACCACACAAGCACCCTAGAAATTACTTCTTGAACAGATTATAAAAAGCAATACATATAAAGGAGGAGATTAATAGACTAGACTACATTCAAATCAAGGATTTTTAAATCAAAGATGCCATCGTGGAGTGAAGAGGCAAGTGACAGTGCGAGTAAATATATGCAGCATATACAACTGACAAAGGTCTCACATTCAGAATATGTAAAAACCTCCTAAAACTTAATAAGAAAAATGATCTAAGAGAAAAAGGAATAGAAGATCTGAGAGGGTAACTTACAAAAGAAAGTATGTAAGTGGTATTTACTTTCATTAATAAATATATCAGAGCAAATGAAAATCACAATAATGAGGCACCACAACATACAGAACACTAGCTAAAATTGAAGAGACTGACAGTCCCTCAGTATTCACATGGATGCAGAGCAACAACTCATTTGCTACAGGAGGAAGCACACTGAGTTTGGTGGTGTATACTAGATCTAAAAATTAGCATACCCTGGGATACCTGGGAAGATGATAAGAGTAGAGGACCCTAAGCACACCTGAACGCATAGATAATACTAAATAACACTTGCAACAATGTAAATAGCACAGAAAATGACTCCAAGTCTGGCAAAACAAACCCCACTAAACTAACTGTAGAAGAGAGGCCACATGGAAGAGCATAGGAAGGGCAGAGACACGGTTCCTAAACAGTCCCTTGGGATTATCGCCCGCTGGAAGGGATGCCATGGGTAAAGAGAGGAGAGAGAAACAGGCCCTCACACTGGGGAATCTGAAGGGGCAAGACAAATCACCATAATATTTGGCTTTGAAAACCAGAAGGGCCAAATTTTATAAGTACTTATAATCAGTGGGACTTTAACCTGGGATTTTAAAAAATTAGGGGGCCTGGCTCTGGGAGAGGTGGGAGGTCCATAGGAAATCATCCCTACCCTTAAAGAGACAACACACTAAATAGTCCTACAAGATACAGCATAGAAGTAACAGCTTGAAAAACATGTGAGGCATATGGGTGAGAGAGTTGTTTACACATCTCAGAGCATGTCCTAGAGGGATTAGGTCACTGGCAGAATCCTGCAGGAACAAAGGAAATGGCAGGCACCATTTCAGTCCCCATGTCTCCCAACATAAACACACAGCCACTTCACTACTTAACTTGATTAACAGTGCGCCCCATTCCCTCCATCCAGGTGGGCCTCTGTCCCAGCACTGCAGATACCTTCCCCTAGAAAACAAATGTGAAGACCTTGCAAATCAGCATGCATCCTGCTTCCATGCACACCACAGATTCGTCTCCTCAATGCACTCTTGGCCAGAGACCAACCAAAGCAGTATCACAAAATTGGAAATGTGCAAGCAGCCTGGACAAGAGCCAGCACCACTCCATACTGAGTCCTGCTCAAGGGAGAGTGAAAGATAACTACACACAACAGTAAGACCACCCAACCCAGAAGTGGGCTGGTAGCAAACAGCTGGTCTGAATGTAGCCCCACCCACCAATGAAAGCTTCTCAAGGGAAAACACTCTGCAATTGTGTGCTATTACATCTCTGACAAACAACTGGGCTGACTCAACTTCAGACCAAGGTGGCCCCAGACTAGCCTACTAACACCACAGGGACTGAAACCTGCCCACAACAAGCAAAGAGAGCCATTACAGACAACTGGACTAAAGGAAAAATGGCTCAGCCATAACATCAGGGTACATGTAACACATATAGGAAACACCCCTGAAGTGCCAGGTTCTGGTGGACAAGGGACAGGACACTGAAGAGCACCATAGGACCTCTTCTTCATAAGGACACTACTTTTAAGAGAAGGAGACATAGCTAACTTTCTTAATACCTAGATACATGCATAGAGAGTTAGACAAAATGAGGAGACAGAAAAAACATCAAAGAAGAGTACAAAATCACAGCAAGAGAACTAAATGAAATAGGGATGGGTAATATGCCTGATAGAGAATTTAAAGTAATGACCATGAAGATACTGGGTTTGAGAAAAGAGTGGAGGATAACAGTGTCTCACCAAACAGATAAAGGAGAACCAATCAGAAATGAAGAGCACAATAAATGGAGTTCAAAGTACACTAGATAGTATAAATACCAGATTAGAGGAAGCAGAAGAATGAATTAATGGCCTCAGGACAGTGTGATGGAAAATAAGCAAACTAAACAGGTGAAAAAAAAGAATTTAGGCAAAGTAAGAATAGACAGGGAATCCAGTGATGCCATGAAGCATAATGACATTAACATTAGAGAGATCCCAGAAGGAGAAGAGAGAGAAAAGTGGGCAGAAAATTCATTTGAGGAAATAATAGCTGAAAACTTCCTGAATATGGGGATGGAAATAGAAATCCAGACTGAGAAGACACAGAGATGGCTCAATAAATCAACCAAAAGAGGTCCACACCAAGACACACAGTAATTAAAACTGCTAAAAGGTAGTAGTAAAGAGAGAATTTTTTAAAGCAGCAAGAGATAACAGTTCCATACAATGAAAACCCTGTTAAGTTGTCAGCCTGATTTTTTTTAAAGAGTTTATTTATTTGAGAGAGATACAGATAGTGAGAGGGAGCAGGAGTGGGGAGGAGAGAGAGAAGTGGGTTCCCTGCTCAGCAGAAAATTCATTTGAGGAAATAATAGCTGAAAACTTCCTGAATATGGGAATGGAAATAGAAATCCAGACTGAGATGCAGGGCTCCATCCCAGGACCCTGGGATCACGAACTTAGCTGAAGGCAGATGCTTAATGACTGAGCCACCCAGGTGCCCCCGTAAGCCTGATTTTTCAGCAGAAAATATGCAAGCCAGAAATGAATGGTATGATATATTCAAAATGCTGACAAAAGAAAAAAAAAACACCTTGCAACTTAAAATAGTGTGTCCAGCAAAGCTATCATTCAGAATAGAAGGAGAAATAAAGAATTTTCTAGATATAAATGGAATGAGTTCATGACACTAAAACAATCCAAGAAGAAATGTTGAAGGTGACTCTTCTAGTGGGAAAGAAAAATCATAAGTTAAGAAAAGCAGGAAGCACAAAAGCAGTAAAAGTAAGCTTATTTGTTAAAATTAATCAAAGGACTCACAAAAGAAAAAGATGTAAAGTACAGCATTAAATACCAAAAATGTGACAGGGAGATAAGGCAAAAATGGGTTCAAACTTAAGCAAACATAAACTTAATCTAGACTGCTATATGAAGGTGTTATATACAAACCTCTTGGTAATACAAAATCAAAGAAGTAATAGATATACAAAAAGTAAGGAGAGAATAATCCAAGTAAATCACTAAAGAGAGACAAGTTATTGTGAGAGAAGAGAACAAGGAAGAAAGGAACAAAGATGATCTATAAAAACAACCATAAAACAAGAAACAAAATGGCAGTAAGTACATACCTGCAAATAATTATTGTGAATGTAAATAAACTAAATGCATCAATTAAAAGACATAGGATGATGGAATGGATAACAAACAAAAAAACACTTACATGAAGGCTACAAGAGACTCATTTCATATACCTAAAGATACACACAAATTGAAAGTAAAGGATGGACAAATATTCATCATGCAAATAAGTGTGAAAAGAAAGTTGCAGTAGAGAATCTTATATTGAATGAAACAGACTTTATAACAAAGATGATGGGGCGATTGGGTGGCTCAGTGGGTTAAACCTCTGCCTTTGGCTCAGGTCATGATCCCAGGGTCCTGGGATTGAGCCCCGCATCAGGCTCTCTGCTCCACAGGGAGCCTGCTTCCCCCTCTCTTTCTGCCTGCCATTCTGCCTACTTGTGATCTCTGTCTGTCAAATAAATAAATAAAATCTTAAAAAAAAAATAAGACAAAGTTGATAATAAGAGACAAAATAGGGCAGTACTTGATAATATAAAGGAAAACCCAATAAGAAGGTATAGCAAATGTAAATATTTATGCACTCAACACAAAAATAAACAAATTTATAATATGATTAATAACAAACATATAGGTAGTAATCGATAATAAAACAATTATTACAGGGGAGGATTCAAGATGGCGGAGAAGTAGCAAGCTGAGACTGCTTCAGCTATCCGGAGATCAGCTAGATAGCTTATCTAAAGATTGCAAACACCTGAAAATCCATCAGCAGATCGAAGAGAAGAAGAACAGCAATTCTGGAAACAGAAAAACAACCACTTTCTGAAAGGTAGGACCGGCGGAGAAGTGAATCCAAAGTGACGGGAAGATAGACCCCGGGGGGAGGGGCCGGCTCCCGGCAAGCGGCGGAGCAACCGCGCACAAAATCAGGACTTTTAAAAGTCTGTTCCGCTGAGGGACATCGCTCCAGAGGCTAAACCGGGGCGAAGCCCATGCGGGGTCAGCGTGGCCTCAGGTCCCGCAGGGTCACAGAAGGATCGGGGGTGTCTGAGTGTCGCAGAGCTTGCGGGTATTGGAACGGGAAAGCCGGCTACAGAGACAGAGCCGACAGTAAGCTCACAGCTCGGTGTTACCTTGAACCGATCGCAGGCTCGGTGAGCTCGGAGCGCTGCCGGAGGTCAGGCAGACAGGAGTAACTGGGCGCTGTTCTCTGAGGGCGCACTGAGGAGTGGGGCCCCGGGCTCTCGGCTCCTCCAGGCCAGAGACCAGGAGGCCGCCATTTGTGTTCCCGTCCTCCGGAACTCTACGGAAAGCGCTCGGGGAACAAAAGCTCCTGAAAGCAAACCCGAGCGGATTACTCACCCCCGCCCCGGGTAAGGGAGGTGTAATTCCGCCTGGGGCAAAGAAATTGAGAATCACTACAACAGGCCCGTCCCACAGAAGATCAACAAGAAATCCAGCCGAGACCAAGTTCACCTACCAAAGTGTGCGGTTTCAATACCAAGGAGAGCAGCAGAATTCCAGAAGAGGAGAAAGCCAAGCACGGAATTCATGGCTTTTTTCCTGTGATTTTTTTTTAGTCTTGCAGTTAATTTAATTTTTTCTTTTTCATTTTTTTTTTCTTTTTCTTCTCGCCTTCGGGTAATTTTTTTTTTTTTTTAACTGTTACCCTTTTCTTTTTTAACGATTTTTTACTAGTTTATCTAATATATATATTTTTTCTTTTTTACATTTTTCTCAGGTGTGTTCTTTTCTAAAAAAATTTTTTTTTCTTTTCTTTTTTCTTTTTTTTTTTCTTTCTTTCTTTTTGAACCTCTTTTTATCCCCTTTCTCCCCACTCACGATTTTGGATCTCTTCTAATTTGGTTAAAGCATATTTTCCTGGGGTTGTTGCCACCCTTTTAGTATTTTACTTGCCCCTTCATTTACTCTTATCTGGCCAAAATGACAAGACGTAAAAATTCAACGCAAAAAAAAGAACAAGAGGCAGTACCGAATGCTAGGGACCTAATCAATACAGACATCGGTAATATGTCAGATCTAGAGTTCAGAATGACAATTCTCAAGGTTCTAGCCGGGCTCGAAAAAGGCATGGAAGATATTAGAGAAACCCTCTCGAGAGATATAAAAGCCCTTTCTGGAGAAATAAAAGAACTAAAATCTAACCAAGTTGAAATAAAAAAAGCTATTAATGAGGTGCAATCAAAAATGGAGGCTCTAACTGCTAGGATAAATGAGGCAGAAGAAAGAATTAGTGATATAGAAGACCAAATGACAGAGAATAAAGAAGCTGAGCAAAAGAGGGACAAACAGCTACTGGACCACGAGGGGAGAATTCGAGAATTAAGTGACACCATAAGACGAAACAACATTAGAATAATTGGGATTCCAGAAGAAGAAGAAAGAGAGAGGGGAGCAGAAGGTATACTGGAGAGAATTATTGGGGAGAATTTCCCCAATATGGCAAAGGGAACGAGCATCAAAATTCAGGAGGTTCAGAGAACGCCCCTCAAAATCAATAAGAATAGGCCCACACCCCGTCACCTAATAGTAAAATTTACAAGTCTCAGTGACAAAGAGAAAATCCTGAAAGCAGCCCGGGAAAAGAAGTCTGTAACATACAATGGAAAAAATATTAGATTGGCAGCTGACTTATCCACAGAGACCTGGCAGGCCAGAAAGAGCTGGCATGATATATTTAGAGCACTAAACGAGAAAAATATGCAGCCCAGAATACTATATCCAGCTAGGCTATCATTGAAAATAGAAGGAGAGATTAAAAGCTTCCAGGACAAACAACAACTGAAAGAATTTGCAAATACCAAACCAGCTCTACAGGAAATATTGAAAGGGGTCCTCTAAGCAAAGAGAGAGCCTACAAGTGGTAGATCAGAAAGGAACAGAGACCATATACAATAACAGTCACCTTACAGGCAATACAATGGCACTAAATTCATATCTCTCAATAGTTACCCTGAATGTGAATGGGCTAAATGCCCCTGTCAAAAGACACAGGGTATCAGAATGGATAAAAAAACAAAACCCATCTATATGTTGCCTCCAAGAAACTCATTTTAAGCCTGAAGACACCTCCAGATTTAAAGTGAGGGGGTGGAAAAGAATTTACCATGCTAATGGACATCAGAAGAAAGCAGGAGTGGCAATCCTTATGTCAGATCAATTAGATTTTAAGCCAAAGACTATAATAAGAGATGAGGAAGGACACTATATCATACTCAAAGGGTCTGTCCAACAAGAAGATTTAACAATTTTAAATATCAATGCCCCCAACGTGAGAGCAGCCAACTATATAAACCAATTAATAACAAAATCAAAGAAACACATCAACAATAATACAATAATAGTAGGGGACTTTAACACTCCCCTCACTGAAATGGACAGGTCTACCAAGCAAAAGATCAGCAAGGAAATAAAGGCCTTAAACGACACAGTGGACCAGATGGACATCACAGATATATTCAGAACATTTCATCCCAAAGCAACAGAATACACATTCTTCTCTAGTGCACATGGAACATTCTCCAGAAGAGATCACATCCTCGGTCCTAAATCAGGACTCAACCGGTATCAAAAGATTGGGATCATTCCCTGCATATTTTCAGACCACAATGCTCTAAAGCTAGAACTCAACCCGAAAAGGAAGTTTGGAAAGAACCCAAATACATGGAGACTAAACAGTATCCTTCTAAAGAATGAATGGGTCAACCGGGAAATTAAAGAAGAATTGAAAAAAATCATGGAAACAAATGATAATGAAAATACAACGGTTCAAAATCTGTGGGACACAATAAAGGTAGTCCTGAGAGGAAAATATATAGCGGTACAAGCCTTTCTCAAGAAACAAGAAAGGTCTCAGGTACACAACCTAACCATACACCTAAAGGAGCTGGAGAAAGAATAAGAAAGAAACCCTAAGCCCAGCAGGAGAAGAGAAATCATAAAGATCAGAGCAGAAATCAATGAAATAGAAACCAAAAAAACAATAGAACAAATCAACGAAAGTAGGAGCTGGTTCTTTGAAAGAATTAATAAAATTGATAAACCCCTGGCCCGACTTATCAAAAAGAAAAGAGAAAGGACCCAAATAAATAAAATCATGAATGAAAGAGGAGAGATCACAACTAACACCAAAGAAATACAAACAGTTAACAGAACATACTATGAGCAACTCTACGGCAATAAATTTGACAATCTGGAAGAAATGGATGCATTCCTAGAAACATATAAACTACCACAACTGAACCAGGAAGAAATAGAAAGCCTGAACAGACCCATAACCAGTAAGGAGATTGAAACAGTCATTAAAAATCTCCAAACAAACAAAAGCCCAGGGCCAGATGGCTTCCCGGGGGAATTCTACCAAACATTTAAAGAAGAACTAATTCCTATTCTCCTGAAACTGTTCCAAAAAATAGCAATGGAAGGAAAACTTCCAAACTCATTTTATGAGGCCAGCATCACCATGATCCCAAAACCAGACAAGGATCCCACCAAAAAAGAGAGCTATAGACCGATATCCTTGATAAACACAGATGCGAAAATACTCAACAAAATACTAGCCAATAGGATTCAACAGTACATTAAAAAGATTATTCACCACGACCAAGTGGGATTTATTCCAGGGCTGCAAGGTTGGTTCAACATCCGCAAATCAGTCAATGTGATACAACACATCAATAAAAGAAAGAACAAGAACCATATGATACTTTCAATAGATGCTGAAAAAGCATTTGACAAAGTACAGCATCCCTTCCTGATCAAAACTCTTCAAAGTGTAGGGATAGAGGGCACATACCTCAATATCATCAAAGCCATCTATGAAAAACCCACCGCAAATATCATTCTCAATGGAGAAAAACTGAAAGCTTTTCCACTAAGGTCAGGAACACGGCAGGGATGTCCATTATCACCACTGCTATTCAACATAGTACTAGAGGTCCTAGCCTCAGCAATCAGACAACAAAAGGAAATTAAAGGCATCCAAATCGGCAAAGAAGAAGTCAAATTATCACTCTTCGCAGATGATATGATACTATATGTGGAAAACCCAAAAGACTCCACTCCAAAACTGCTAGAACTTATACAGGAATTCAGTAAAGTGTCAGGATATAAAATCAATGCACAGAAATCAGTTGCATTTCTCTACACCAACAGCAAGACAGAAGAAAGAGATATTAAGGAGTCAATCCCATTTACAATTGCATCCAAAACCATAAGATACCTAGGAATAAACCTAACCAAAGAGACACAGAATCTATACTCAGAAAACTATAAAGTACTCATCAAAGAAATTGAGGAAGACACAAAGAAATGGAAAAATGTTCCATGCTCCTGGATTGGAAGAATAAATATTGTGAAAATGTCTATGCTACCTAAAGCAATCTACACATTTAATGCAATTCCTATCAAAGTACCATCCATCTTTTTCAAAGAAATGGAACAAATAATGTTAAAATTTATATGGAACCAGAAAAGACCTCGAATAGCCAAAGGGATATTGAAAAAGAAAGCCAACGTTGGTGGCATCACAATTCCGGACTTCAAGCTCTATTACAAAGCTGTCATCATCAAGACAACATGGTACTGGCACAAAAACAGACACATAGATCAATGGAACAGAATAGAGAGCCCAGAAATAGACCCTCAAATCTATGGTCAACTCATCTTCGACAAATCAGGAAAGAATGTCCAATGGAAAAAAGACAGCCTCTTCAATAAATGGTGCTGGGAAAATTGGACAGCCACATGTAGAAAAATGAAATTGGACCATTTCCTTACACCACACACAAAAATAGACTCAAAATGGATGAAGGACCTCAATGTGCGAAAGGAATCCATCAAAATCCTTGAGGAGAACACAGGCAGCAACCTCTTCGACCTCTGCCGCAGCAACATCTTCCTAGGAACAACGCAAAAGGCAAGGGAAGCAAGGGAAAAAATGAACTATTGGGATTTCATCAAGATCAAAAGCTTTTGCACAGGAAAGGAAACAGTTAATAAAATCAAAAGACAACTGACAGAATGGGAGAAGATATTTGCAAGCGACATATCAGATAAAGGACTAGTGTCCAGAATCTATAAAGAACTTAGCAAACTCAACACCCAAAGAACAAATAATCCAATCAAGAAATGGGCAGAGGACATGAACAGACATTTCTGCAAAGAAGACATCCAGATGGCCAACAGACACATGAAAAAGTGCTCCATATCACTCGGCATCAGGGAAATACAAATCAAAACCACAATGAGATATCACCTCACACCAGTCAGAATGGCTAAAATCAAGTCAGGAAATGACAGATGCTGGCGAGGATGTGGAGAAAGGGGAACCCTCCTACACTGTTGGTGGGAATGCAAGCTGGTGCAGCCACTCTGGAAAACAGCATGGAGGTTCCTCAGAATGTTGAAAATAGAACTGCCCTATGACCCAGCAATTGCACTATTGGGTATTTACCCTAAAGATACAAATGTAGTGATCCAAAGGGGCACATGCACCCGAATGTTTATAGCAGCAATGTCCACAATAGCCAAACTATGGAAAGAACCTAGATGTCCATCCACAGATGAATGGATCAAGAAGATGTGGTATATATACACAATGGAATACTATGCAGCCATCAAAAGAAATGAAATCTTGCCATTTGCGACAACATGGATGGAACTAGAGCGTATCATGCTTAGCGAAATAAGTCAAGCAGAGAAAGACAACTATCATATGATCTCCCTGATATGAGGAAGTGGTGATGCAACATGGAGGCTTAAGTTGGTAGGAGAAGAATCAATGAAACAAGATGGGATTGGGAGGGAGACAAACCATAAGTGACTCTTAATCTCACAAAACAAACTGAGGTTTGTTGGGGGGAGGGGGTTTGGGAGAAGGGGGTGGGATTATGGACATTGGGGAGGGTATGTGCTTTGGTGAGTGCTGTGAAGTGTGTAAACCTGCTGATTCACAGACCTGTACCCCTGGGGATAAAAATATATGTTTATAAAAAATAAAAAGTTAAAAAAAATTCAGTTGGAATTGCCTTAATATTGTCACTGAATGTATTATTCTAAGTTTTCTTGTAAAGAAGAGAGCAGATTTTTTTCACTGATTACAGCCTTTTGATGTCGACTAATTGTTTCTCTTAAATCTTGAATGAAATATCTTCCTGTACTTGAAGAAGATAATACAGATGACCATGAGTTATGTACATATAATCATGTATGAAGTAGTTGTTGGAAAATTGGAATTCAAAAGAGAACAATGGAGAAATGAAATTGTTATACCCAATGAATTTAGCATGTTTTCGTTACGCATCTGTTATGTGTGAGATTCTGGGCTAGATTCTGTGAGAGAACCGGGGAAACAGATTTAATCCTGGTCTTTACAAATTTTATCAGTAACTACCATTGCTGACTCAGTATTCAGGAGCACTGCTTCACCATGATGTCCAGATAACGAGTTAACACATGTGTATGGAGCTTGTGCTATGTGTCAGACTGTATAAAATCCCGGACATTAAGAGTAAGAGCTGTGCCTGGAGAGGACACAAGGGTTAGACCCTAGAAGACAGTATATGCAATGGAGATCTATGTAATTTGAATATAATTTGATAAGTATATAATTCTATCCTAAACTAAATTTTAAACATTTTGAGAAGAATTGTTTCATCTTTTCTCTTTTCTTCCCTTCTTTCTGATCCATAGTTTTCTCCTCTTCTTTTAAACAGTTTACTTAGTACACTCTTTATGTTGATTGCCCTCCATACATAATGATATATAATAAAGTTTTACAGATAATGGAAGTATAAGGTTTAGAGTTATTGTAAAGCTACCGAATAGAATTACATGGCTTTTCATGATTAGATTCCTTATAATTAGTATAATGCATAATATTTTCTTAATAAGCTTTTTATTGTGGGGTTTAATTTTTTATTTTCACTACTTATGTATCACAGACAGGCTATGAAATAAATTGCTCACCTGACGATGATTGAGAGTGAGAATTGGCACTTCAACTTATTTTTAGAGTGTCATTTGTAGTCCTAGATAAAATCACATTCTCCCCAAATCTTCGTATTTTTAGTCTTTATTGTTTTAGTTCATGCTATTAGTGTATCTTAATTTCAGTTTAATATGATTGTTCCTGATAACAGATGATCCAAGCTGCTCTTTTAAGTGTTTATTGGCATTTTTGTATCTTCTTTCTGTTCAAATGTTTACCTGTTAAAAAATTGTAAAGTATTTCTTTTTTTATTATTGATTTTAATATTTGTATATTCTACATAAGGAATCTTTGTCAGACTTATGTATTACAGATATTTTTTCCTCAGTCTGAGGTTTGTCTATCAATTTCCCTAGTTAATGGTCTTTCGATGGGGGCAAAACTTAGATTTAACAGAATCGGCGTTTATTAATTGAAAGGTGTGTGTGTGTGTGTGTGTGTGTGTGTGTGCATATGGATGTGTGAAAAACATTTGTAATTATGGAGGCACTAACAAAATTCATTTCATCAGTTAGCTTTCTGGAGAATGAATGCTTAGGATAGTTATCATCATTATTCACTCCATTGGTCATCTTCAAAGGAGATTTTATGCTGTTTTGAATTCATTAGTACATTGTTTTTGTTTGTTTGTTTGTTTGTTTGTATTTATATATTTATTTCTTATGTCTGAAGACTGATTCAGGGTTTCAGGGTTTGGGATGTATCCTATGTCCTAAACCTTTATAAGCTCCTGTATTTCTCTCTGCAGTAGTAATACAATAATTTTGGATGAAAACAAGGGAGCTCTAAGTATCTAAATTCCTCAAATGGTGAAAGGCCATTTCCTACCTTTTGTAGGTGAAACTAGTGGGTAGTATGCTAACCACACAGACTTTGGTCTGCCCCTGGTAATTGATGGAATTTGTTAGCTGAAAGTAGGTACTCAATAGTATTGTGCTCTTTAATGTGGTCTTAACTTATGCTATAATTAGGTTAAGAGGACAGGATTTTCAGAAAATTTTCTTCTGTTAGCAATATTTTGTTACAGATATAAGAGCTTATGCAAATTCTGTGCTTTTTATTCATTTCAGGAAAAAGTCCCTACAATCAAATCAAGTAGCCTTACAGGGAAGATTTCTGTGCTCAAAGATATGAGGGAGTGACATCCTTTCCCAAAGCAGGGCTAAGAACTTTGGAAATCAAATTTAGAAACTGATCATAATTTGGTTTCTGTTTCAGGCTCTGCATGAGGTCTCCTGGCCTGATTATTTTAATTTCCCTTTGGGGTAGTGTTGGTCTCATAATCCAGTGAGCCATGGAAGAGTTGGTGCTGAGTCAAGCAGGGGTTTATTCCAGGCACCCTCATATCCTGGCTTCTTGACCTTGGAGAAGTTACTTCACTTCTTTGAGACCCAGTTTCTCCATTGTTAAAATTCAGCTAAGATTATATCCAAACTTAGAGGATTATGGAAACATTAATTGAGTTAATTTATATAACTGGTAAAAAAATGGACACTTTATTTATTAAATAATAAATTAAATATTATTGCTCTATCTGTGATAGGAATAGTATATTTGAACAGTAACCTTAATTATTCTGTACCTGCCTTTCTTTTTCTGTTCATGGCTAATTATTTCATGACCCTTTATTCATATGGGTTTTTATTAATTAATTCTTTAGTGAATAGGCATCAAAGCAGTTATGTCTGTCTTTACTTAGTCAACTGAGAATTCAGAGTTGTTTTTATTTCTTGCCACTGAGAAAAGGGCCATGTCAATTTATATGAAATACTCTTATTTTAGATTTTTTAGTTTAGTATTTAGGCAATTTACTCGTTGATTAAAATAATGTTTAATACTTTTCTCAAACAGTCACAATCCATATATGAAAATATATATAACATTTCTCATTTCTGAACAAGTATTCCAGCGAGTGTGGACTTTTGACCCGGGGAGTTCATCATTCATTTCTATCACTTTGGAATGAGAAAGAACCAGTATAGCCACATCCCATTTATTCTTAACTTAATGAAGTGGTATATAAGAAAGCAATTATTGACACTGTTTATAAGTAATAGTTTTGATGGCTTCCTTAATTCAGTCTACAGAATAGAAGGGAATTTTTAAATGAAAAAGAGAAACAGATAACAGAAGAAATAGCCATCCATCTATTCCTTAACTGGCATTTTAAATGATTTTGAGAAATAAAAAATGGTATTACTTGGATCGGCGTTTATTAGTTGAAGTGGGGTGTGTGTGTGTGTGTGTGTGTGCATATGGATATGTGAAAAACATTTGTAATTATGGCGGTACTAACAAAATTCATTTCATCAAATGAAAGATGCAGTGGCTTCATCACTCATCTTCCTGCTTCTGAGCTTGCATCTCATTTTTTATTATCAGAAAGCTACCAGACTCCATCTAAAACATAGACCAAGTATTGTCACTACTCAGTTCGAAACCTTCCCCATTGCACTATGAGTAAAAGTCGAAGTTCTTATAATGGTCAACCAGGTCCTATACTCTCTGCTCTCCTTACCTCTCTGCTCTCATCCTCTACCTCTTTTCCTTCTCTATAAGGTGATACTATTTTTGGCCCCTGCTTACACATGAAGAAACAGAGACCCAGAGATTTCTTAATCTAGCTTGCATTCAGTCCATTGTTCATTTATGAAACATTGAATTTCTACTATGTGCACAGCATTAGCCTGTTGTTTTGGGTATAAAGGCAGTTAAAATATTGCATTTATCCTCATCAGCTTCAAGCTAGTTGGGGAGAGGGATGCATAAATTTAATACAATCAAATAGTACATGAGGTACAATCATGAGAAAGTGCACAGGGCATTCTGGAAACCAGAAGAGCAGAACCAACCCCAACCTAGAGAATTAATGCAAGGCTACCTACAGAAGAGGGCTCTGAACCACTGTTAGGGAGGAGTAAAAGTTGACTAAATTTGGAGTGGGGGAGGGCATTCCAGGGAGAGGGCATGGTGAGGACACAGGCACAGAGTATGAAACAAGGTGATAAATGGACACTGGGAGAAGGTGGGTGTTTCAGGACCATAAACTTAACACAAGGCAACAAGCAATAAACAGACTGCATCGCCTCTTCCACCCTGGGAAGCAGAGTCTGGAATTAGTTTTACTGTCTCAGGTCCAGGGAACTGGGATGCTCAAGGACACCAATTCCAGAGTTTCAAGCTGATAACCCACCTCTACAGTGTGACTCGGCACTATAAAGTCACGTGCTACTTCATTTCTGAATTTTATTCCAGTTCTTTATCAGCTCTAGGGTACAAATCTAAATCCTATTGCATTTGGAAGAGGCCATGACAATAAAAATTATTCCCCGGTAGGTGCCATTTTCCCTTCCTCCCACCTCCTCTTCTCCCCACTCCACGTCAAGGAGCATCTGTATATACGTATAACTTTCAGACTAATGACAGCGGGACACATGCTCCCATCACCCTGAATAATATCATTGCTGCCTGAAGTCTTCTTGCTGGGGGCACTTAGGACTTCCAGACAAACCCCCAAACATTGGGTGTAGTTCTGATTAGATTTTAGTTTACTGTTTAGTTTGTTCTTTATATTGTTTGTATTATCAAGCTCTAAGCTCTGCAAATAATTGCCCTAAGCCATGTTAGTAATGTGCACTCAGTCTAGGGACAATTTCATTTACATCCCATTAAGGCTGCTTCTTGAGGATCTAGGATGATCTAAGTGTTCTGAAACAAAGAAAGTACTGGTATTAGAGGGTATTTGCTGTTTTGGAGCAGTAAGCAAATCTATTGCATCTTTGTGGTTATATAACAAAATTCATAAAGTTTTGAAAGGACATTAGCTTTTTCTTTGTTATTTTACATAACCCAGGTCAGAAAAAAAATGCATAAACTGTTGTTGTTGTTATAGTTGCTGTTTTCCTGTAGGGGAAGTTTTCTCATTTACCTGCATCCAACTTGCTTCCTGAATATTCAGCTGTTGATGGAGCTGCAAGCTAATATCTATGGAAATAAACTCATTAATAGTATTTTCCTGGCTCCTATTTGGTTCATATATACAGATTATTTATGGTATTTCCTATTTCATTTTCTTCTTGGCTTTTGAAACATAGTGGGATTATTGATAATAATTGATATCACAGATTTTCAGTTATTTTTTCTCATATTTCTTGAGTCCATAAGCAAAATCTTTCAGATATTTCCCTTTTTAAAGATTGTTAATGTATTTTTACAAAGCAAATTATGAATAAAAATTATAAATGGCATAAAGACAAAATAAAGATATTTTACATATTTATACATATATGATGCTAATCCTGTTGTTAATGCACTGATTATCACACGTTATATAAAAGACTGATTCTTCTTGAAGGTCTTTCAGAGATTAAATGTACTGTCATTTAATGAGACTAACATCTGGCAAGTATATTTGGTGATATAAAATAAAATAGGAAAAAATAGTAGTTATAGCTAACATGATATATTGGTTTTTGATGTAATAGTTGTTTCACAAATATTAATTTATTTAACCTTTGCATGAAGGCTATAAGGATAAATACCATATTATTTTACAGATGTTGGGACTGCATCAGGGAGGTAAATTTACTGGTGAGATGTCTTATATCTAGCATTTAGTAGACCTGGGGTTTGAATCCAGGCAGACTGGCTCCAGAATTCAAACTTCAAACCACTTCACATTCTATTTTGTTATGTTGACAAAGTCTGCAAACTGGACTGACTCTTGTCTCAACACCTTTGCATTCCTTCCCCACTGATTTAAAGTACCACGTGCTTCATGGGGCATCTGGGGGGTCAGTTGGTTAAGCCTCAGACTCTTGATTTCAGCTGAGGTCATGATCTCAAGGTTGTGAGATTGGACTCCACGTGGGGCTGTGGGCCAGCATGGAGTCAAATTGAGGATTCTCTCTCTCCTCCTCCCTTTGCCCCTCTCTCCTCTCTCCTGTGCATGTTTGCAAGTGCTCTCTTTCTCTACAATGAATATATTAATTTAAAAAAATAAAAAAACATTGGTTTCAAATACAGAATTCCCTCCTACTCAGAGTGTTTTCTGGGCTCTCTTCCGTTCCACTGATCTGTACTGGCCCCAAACTTACTGTAAACATTACTATACATTAGTTCCTTTTAGAAATAGAGTTCAAATAGAATGAAAATGGGAAGGAAACAGAACTACAGACTGCGAAGTGGATAGTATGTTGACTATCTAGACAGGAAGAAAGGAGAGAAGGGATATGGTAAGTTAGAAGGGGCAAAAGGATGTTGGTAGAAAAGTCACATCTATCTTACGGATAGGAATGAACAATTTTAGGAGTTCTGAAGAAAAGGTAAAATAGATACAGACATTTCTAAATAAAGAACGTTCTTTAAATTAGTTCAAGCATACATGTATCATGAAGCTAATTTAAAAAACCTTTCTTCTCTACCTTGTGGGATTTTATAGTGAGATAGAATAGAGTGTGGGAAAAAAAAAGAGGTCTGGATACCAGGTAGAGAGGAATCCTCGAGTTGAGATCCTCAGTCATTTCTCTGGGTTGTATTCCAGCATTAAATACTTTTCCTTCCCTTACTGCTACATTTCCTTTTCATGGGAACTGAATTCTCAAATAACGACTTAAACAGGAATAGTGTTCTGCACTTTAAATTTGGGAAATGACCAGTTTCCTGCGCCAGAGAAAAATTTGTGCTTGAGAATATAATCTATATAGCGTGCTTTGTAATTCCTGCTTAGCCTTTTCTTTCATTGTGGTGTGTTTTTTAAGTTATCTGATATCACTGTGAATTCCTGAGCATCACAATATGAAGTATTATATTAGAGCCACAATAGTCTCATGGCATCTCTGAATAAATATTTGCAGAATATTAAAACTAAATAATTGATCAATTGATAATTAATTAATTATTAATTAAAATAAATAATTAATTGTTCCAGCACCAGATAATAATTATTTGATTAATAATTAATTGATTGATTGATTAAAATATATAATTAATTGAACCAGCATTTTATTGAGAAAATTTTTCACAATTATGTTCGTATAAGCTTAAGAAACTCATTTTATCCCATATCGATCACCAAAACCAGAAACATGCTTTTATCTTATTAAATGCCACCCAAAATTCTGAGATATTTGAAATACCCTTTTTTTGTTATTAATTCAAAATGTAATGAAAGGTTCATTATTTTCATCTGACTTTGAGCTCTTTTACAAATATTATGATTTGTAATACATCAAGGAATAGATTTTAATTTTTATTTTATAATCTCGCCTATTACACCATGTTTGTTTAATACTTCTCTTGGTGCTATAAATAGTTGATAGCATTCAGAAAATCTAAGGCAACTCCAAGAATATTAGTCTTCTTTTCTGTACCTGACTTTTGTGTAGAACTTTTTTCAGATTGGCCTGTCATTTTACTTTATTTTAAACTATTAAATATTTCTTTAAATAAAGTGACTTTTTGGCAATAAATGTCTCCTGGCTTACATATTCCAAATATCATTTGATTCATGATGATCTTGTGTTCCTTGTAGTGTTTTGGGTGATTGATGTCTTTTTCCAGAATGGTCAGTGATACACCAGACTTCAGGAAAAAAACAACTAAATAAATAAGATTAAGAAGTGCCCAATGGGGGAGGAGTCAAGATGGCGGAGAAGTAGCAAGCTGAGACTGCTTCAGCTAGCCGGAGATCAGCTAGATAGCTTATCTAAAGATTGCAAACACCTGAAAATCCATCGGCAGACCGAAGAGAAGAAGAACAGCAATTCTGGAAACAGAAAAACAACCACTTTCTGAAAGGTAGGACCGGCGGAGAAGTGAATCCAAAGCGACGGGAAGATAGACCCCGGGGGGAGGGGCCGGCTCCCGGCAAGCGGCGGAGCAACCGCGCACAAAATCAGGACTTTTAAAAGTCTGTTCCGCTGAGGGACATCAGTCCAGAGGCTAAACCGGGGCGAAGCCCACGCGGGGTCAGCGTGGCCTCAGGTCCCGCAGGGTCACAGAAGGATCGGGGGTGTCTGAGTGTCGCAGAGCTTGCGGGTATTGGAACGGGAAAGCCGGCTACAGAGACAGAGCCGACAGTAAGCTCACAGCTCGGTGTTACCTTGAACCGATCGCAGGCTCGGTGAGCTCGGAGCGCGGCCGGAGGTCAGGCAGACGGGAGTAACTGGGCACTGTTCTCTGAGGGCGCACTGAGGAGTGGGGCCCTGGGCTCTCGGCTCCTCCGGGCCGGAGACCAGGAGGCCGCCATTTGTATTCCCGTTCTCCGGAACTCTACGGAAAGCGCTCAGGGAACAAAAGCTCCTGAAAGCAAACCCGAGCGGATTACTCACCCCGGCCCCGGGTAAGGGCGGTGTAATTCCGCCTGGGGCAAAGACACTTGAGAATCACTACAACAGGCCCCTCCCCCAGAAGATCAACAAGAAATCCAGCCGAGACCAAGTTCACCTACCAAGGAGTGCGGTTTCAATACCAAGGAGAGCAGCAGAATTCCAGAGGAGGAGAAAGCCAAGCACGGAACTCATGGCTTTTTTCCTGTGATTTTTTTTTTAGTCTTGCAGTTAATTTAATTTTTTCTTTTTCATTTTTTTTTTCTTTTTTTCTTTTTCTTCTCGCCTTCGGGTAAAATTTTTTTTTTTAACTGTTACCTTTTTCTTTTTTAACGATTTTTTACTAGTTTATCTAATATATATATTTTTTCTTTTTTACATTTTTCTCAGGTGTTTTCTTTTTTTAAAAAAATTTTTTTTCTTTTCTTTTTTTTTCTTTCTTCCTTTTTGAACCTCTTTTTATCCCCTTTCTCCCCACTCACGATTTTGGATCTCTTCTAATTTAGTTAAAGCATATTTTCCTGGGCTTGTTGCCACCCTTTTAGTATTTTACTTGCCCCTTCATTTACTCTTATCTGGCCAAAATGACAAGACGTAAAAATTCAACGCAAAAAAAAGAACAAGAGGCAGTACCAAAGGCTAGGGACCTAATCAATACAGACATCGGTAATATGTCAGATCTAGAGTTCAGAATGACAATTCTCAAGGTTCTAGCCGGGCTCGAAAAAGGCATGGAAGATATTAGAGAAACCCTCTCGAGAGATATAAAAGCCCTTTCTGGAGAAATAAAAGAACTAAAATCTAACCAAGTTGAAATCAAAAAAGCTATTAATGAGGTGCAATCAAAAATGGAGGCTCTAACTGCTAGGATAAATGAGGCAGAAGAAAGAATTAGTGATATAGAAGACCAAATGACAGAGAATAAAGAAGCTGAGCAAAAGAGGGACAAACAGCTACTGGACCACGAGGGGAGAATTCGAGAATTAAGTGACACCATAAGATGAAACAACATTAGAATAATTGGGATTCCAGAAGAAGAAGAAAGAGAGAGGGGAGCAGAAGGTATACTGGAGAGAATTATTGGGGAGAATTTCCCCAATATGGCAAAGGGAACGAGCATCAAAATTCAGGAGGTTCAGAGAACGCCCCTCAAAATCAATAAGAATAGGCCCACACCCCGTCACCTAATAGTAAAATTTACAAGTCTCAGTGACAAAGAGAAAATCCTGAAAGCAGCCCGGGAAAAGAAGTCTGTAACATACAATGGTAAAAATATTAGATTGGCAGCTGACTTATCCACAGAGACCTGGCAGGCCAGAAAGAGCTGGCATGATATTTTTAGAGCACTAAACGAGAAAAACATGCAGCCCAGAATACTATATCCAGCTAGGCTATCATTGAAAATAGAAGGAGAGATTAAAAGCTTCCAGGACAAACAACAACTGAAAGAATTTGCAAATACCAAACCAGCTCTACAGGAAATATTGAAAGGGGTCCTCTAAGCAAAGAGAGAGCCTACAAGTGGTAGATCAGAAAGGAACAGAGACCATATACAATAACAGTCACCTTACAGGCAATACAATGGCACTAAATTCATATCTCTCAATAGTTACCCTGAATGTGAATGGGCTAAATGCCCCTGTCAAAAGACACAGGGTATCAGAATGGATAAAAAAACAAAACCCATCTATATGTTGCCTCCAAGAAACTCATTTTAAGCCTGAAGACACCTCCAGATTTAAAGTGAGGGGGTGGAAAAGAATTTACCATGCTAATGGACATCAGAAGAAAGCAGGAGTGGCAATCCTTATATCAGATCAATTAGATTTTAAGCCAAAGACTATAATAAGAGATGAGGAAGGACACTATATCATACTTAAAGGGTCTGTCCAACAAGAAGATTTAACAATTTTAAATATCTATGCCCCCAACGTGGGAGCAGCCAAATATATAAACCAATTAATAACAAAATCAAAGAAACACATCAACAACAATACAATAATAGTAGGGGACTTTAACACTCCCCTCACTGAAATGGACAGGTCATCCAAGCAAAAGATCAGCAAGGAAATAAAGGCCTTAAACGACACACTGGACCAGATGGACATCACAGATATATTCAGAACATTTCATCCCAAAGCAACAGAATACACATTCTTCTCTAGTGCACATGGAACATTCTCCAGAAGAGATCACATCCTCGGTCCTAAATCAGGACTCAACCGGTATCAAAAGATTGGGATCATTCCCTGCATATTTTCAGACCACAATGCTCTAAAGCTAGAACTCAACCACAAAAGGAAGTTTGGAAAGAACCCAAATACATGGAGACTAAACAGTATCCTTCTAAAGAATGAATGGGTCAACCGGGAAATTAAAGAAGAATTGAAAAAAATCATGGAAACAAATGATAATGAAAATACAACGGTTCAAAATCTGTGGGACACAACAAAGGCAGTCCTGAGAGGAAAATATATAGCGGTACAAGCCTTTCTCAAGAAACAAGAAAGGTCTCAGGTACACAACCTAACCATACACCTAAAGGAGCTGGAGAAAGAACAAGAAAGAATCCCTAAGCCCAGCAGGAGAAGAGAAATAATAAAGACCAGAGCAGAAATCAATGAAATAGAAACCAAAAAAACAATAGAAAACATCAACGAAAGTAGGAGCTGGTTCTTTGAAAGAATTAATAAAATTGATAAACCCCTGGCCCGACTTATCAAAAAGAAAAGAGAAAGGACCCAAATAAATAAAATCATGAATGAAAGAGGAGAGATCACAACTAACACCAAAGAAATACAAACAGTTAACAGAACATACTATGAGCAACTCTACGGCAATAAATTTGACAATCTGGAAGAAATGGATGCATTCCTAGAAACATATAAACTACCACAACTGAACCAGGAAGAAATAGAAAGCCTGAACAGACCCATAACCAGTAAGGAGATTGAAACAGTCATTAAAAATCTCCAAACAAACAAAAGCCCAGGGCCAGACGGCTTCCCGGGGGAATTCTACCAAACATTTAAAGAAGAACTAATTCCTATTCTCCTGAAACTGTTCCAAAAAATAGAAATGGAAGGAAAACTTCCAAACTCATTTTATGAGGCCAGCATCACCTTGATCCCAAAACCAGACAAGGATCCCACCAAAAAAGAGAGCTATAGACCGATATCCTTGATGAACACAGATGCGAAAATACTCAACAAAATACTAGCCAATAGGATTCAACAGTACATTAAAAAGATTATTCACCACGACCAAGTGGGATTTATTCCAGGGCTGCAAGGTTGGTTCAACATCCGCAAATCAGTCAATGTGATACATCACATCAATAAAAGAAAGAACAAGAACCATATGATACATTCAATAGATGCTGCAAAAGCATTTGACAAAGTACAGCATCCCTTCCTCATCAAAACTCTTCAAAGTGTAGGGATAGAGGGCACATACCTCAATATCATCAAAGCCATCTATGAAAAACCCACCGCAAATATCATTCTCAATGGAGAAAAACTGAAAGCTTTTCCACTAAGGTCAGGAACACGGCAGGGATGTCCATTATCACCACTGCTATTCAACATAGTACTAGAGGTCCTAGCCTCAGCAATCAGACAACAAAAGGAAATTAAAGGCATCCAAATCGGCAAAGAAGAAGTCAAATTATCACTCTTCGCAGATGATATGATACTATATGTGGAAAACCCAAAAGACTCCACTCCAAAACTGCTAGAACTTATACAGGAATTCAGTAAAGTGTCAGGATATAAAATCAATGCACAGAAATCAGTTGCATTTCTCTACACCAACAGCAAGACAGAAGAAAGAGATATTAAGGAGTCAATCCCATTTACAATTGCATCCAAAACCATAAGATACCTAGGAATAAACCTAACCAAAGAGACACAGAATCTATACTCAGAAAAGTATAAAGTACTCATGAAAGAAATTGAGGAAGACACAAAGAAATGGAAAAATGTTCCATGCTCCTGGATTGGAAGAATAAATATTGTGAAAATGTCTATGCTACCTAAAGCAATCTACACATTTAATGCAATTCCTATCAAAGTACCATCCATCTTTTTCAAAGAAATGGAACAAATAATGTTAAAATTTATATGGAACCAGAAAAGACCTCGAATAGCCAAAGGGATATTGAAAAAGAAAGCCAACGTTGGTGGCATCACAATTCCGGACTTCAAGCTCTATTACAAAGCTGTCATCATCAAGACAGCATGGTACTGGCACAAAAACAGACACATAGATCAATGGAACAGAATAGAGAGCCCAGAAATAGACCCTCAAATCTATGGTCAACTCATCTTCGACAAAGCAGGAAAGAATGTCCAATGGAAAAAAGACAGCCTCTTCAATAAATGGTGTTGGGAAAATTGGACAGCCACATGCAGAAAAATGAAATTGGACCATTTCCTTACACCACATACAAAAATAGACTCAAAATGGATGAAGGACCTCAATGTGCGAAAGGAATCCTTCAAAATCCTTGAGGAGAACACAGGCAGCAACCTCTTCGACCTCTGCCGCAGCAACATCTTCCTAGGAACAACGCAAAAGGCAAGGGAAGCAAGGGAAAAAATGAACTATTGGGATTTCATCAAGATCAAAAGCTTTTGCACAGCAAAGGAAACAGTTAACAAAATCAAAAGACAACTGACAGAATGGGAGAAGATATTTGCAAACGACATATCAGATAAAGGACTAGTGTCCAGAATCTATAAAGAACTTAGCAAACTCAACACCCAAAGAACAAATAATGCAATCAAGAAATGGGCAGAGGACATGAACAGACATTTCTGTAAAGAAGACATCCAGATGGCCAACAGACACATGAAAAAGTGCTCCATATCACTCGGCATCAGGGAAATACAAATCAAAACCACAATGAGATATCACCTCACACCAGTCAGAATGGCTAAAATCAACAAGTCAGGAAATGACAGATGCTGGCGAGGATGTGGAGAAAGGGGAACCCTCCTACACTGTTGGTGGGAATGCAAGCTGGTGCAGCCACTCTGGAAAACAGCATGGAGGTTCCTCAGAATGTTGAAAATAGAACTGCCCTATGACCCAGCAATTGCACTATTGGGTATTTACCCTAAAGATACAAACGTAGTGATCCAAAGGGGCACATGCACCCGAATGTTTATAGCAGCAATGTCCACAATAGCCAAACTATGGAAAGAACCTAGATGTCCATCCACAGATGAATGGATCAAGAAGATGTGGTATATATACACAATGGAATACTATGCAGCCATCAAAAGAAATGAAGTCTTGCCATTTGCGACAACATGGATGGAACTAGAGCGTATCATGCTTAGCGAAATAAGTCAAGCAGAGAAAGACAACTATCATATGATCTCCCTGATATGAGGAAGTGGTGATGCAACATTGGGGCTTAAGTGGGTAGGAGAAGAATAAATGAAACAAGATTGGATTGGGAGGGAGACAAACCATAAGTGACTCTTAATCTCACAAAACAAACTGAGGGTTGCTGGGGGGAGGGGGTTTGGGAGAAGGGGGTGGGATTATGGACATTGGGGAGGGTATGTGCTTTGGTGAGTGCTGTGAAGTGTGTAAACCTGGTGATTCACAGACCTGTACCCCTGGGGATAAAAATATATGTTTATAAAAAAATAAATAGTTAAAGAACTTAAAAAAAAAATAAAAAAAAAAAAAGAATTATTTGTTCCATTTCTTTGAAAAAGATGGATGGCACGTTGATAGGAATTGCATTAAATGTGTAGATTGCTTTAGGTAGCATAGACATTTTCACAATATTTATTCTTCCAATCCAGGAGCATGGAACATTTTTCCATTTCTTTGTGTCTTCCTCAATTTCTTTCATGAGTACTTTATAGTTTTCTGAGTATAGATTCTGTGTCTCTTTGGTTAGGTTTATTCCTAGGTATCTTATGGTTTTGGGTGCAATTGTAAATGGGATTGACTCCTTAATTTCCCTTTCTTCTGTCTTGCTGTTGGTGTAGAGAAATGCAACTGATTTCTGTGCATTGATTTTATATCCTGACACTTTATTGAATTCCTGTATAAGTTCTAGCTGTTTTGGAGTGGAGTCTTTTGGGTTTTCCACATATAGTATCATATCATCTGCAAAGAGTGATAATTTGACTTCTTCTTTGCCGATTTGGATGCCTTTAATTTCCTTTTGTTGTCTGATTGGTGAGGCTAGGACCTCTAGTACTATGTTGAATAGCAGTGGTGATAATGGACATCCCTGCCGTGTTCCTGACCTTGGCGGAAAAGCTTTCAGTTTTTCTCCATTGAGAATGATATTTGCGGTGGGTTTTTCATAGATGGCTTGGATGATATTGAGGTATGTGCCCTCTATCCCTACACTTTGAAGAGTTTTGATCAGGAAGCGATGCAGTACTTTGTCAAATGCTTTTGCAGCATCTATTGAGAGTATCATATGGTTCTTGTTCTTTCTTTTATTGATGTGTTGTATCACATTGACTGATTTGCGGATGTTGAACCAACCTTGCAGCCCTGGAATAAATCCCACTTGGTCGTGGTGAATAATCTTTTTAATGTACTGTTGAATCCTATTGGCTAGTATTTTGTTGAGTATTTTCGCATCTGTGTCCATCAAGGATATCGGTCTATAGCTCTCTTTTTTGGTGGGATCCTTGTCTGGTTTTGGGATCAAGGTGATGCTGGCCTCATAAAATGAGTTTAGAAGTTTTCCTTCCATTTCTATTTTTTGGAACAGTTTCAGGAGAATAGGAATTAGTTCTTCTTTAAATGTTTGGTAGAACTCCCCCGGGAAGCCGTCTGGCCCTGGGCTTTTGTTTGTTTGGAGATTTTTAATGACTGTTTCAATCTCCTTACTGGTTATGGGTCTGTTCAGGCTTTCTATTTCTTCCTGGTTCAGTTGTGGTAGTTTATATGTTTCTAGGAATGCATCCATTTCTTCCAGATTGTCAAATTTATTGCCGTAGAGTTGCTCATAGTATGTTCTTATAATAGTTTGTATTTCTTTGGTGTTAGTTGTGATCTCTCCTCTTTCATTCATGATTTTATTTATTTGGGTCCTTTCTCTTTTCTTTTTGATAAGTCAGGCCAGGGGTTTATCAATTTTATTAATTCTTTCAAAGAACCAGCTCCTAGTTTCGTTGATTTGTTCTATTGATTTTTTGGTTTCTATTTCATTGATTTCTGCTCTGGTCTTTATTATTTCTCTTCTCCTGCTGGGCTTAGGGTTTCTTTCTTGTTCTTTCTCCAGCTCCTTAGGGTGTAGGGTTAGTTTGTGTACCTGAGACCTTTCTTATAGGCTTGTACTGCTATATATTTTCCTCTCAGGACTGCCTTTGTTGTGTCCCACAGATTTTGAACCGTTGTATTTTCATTATCATTTGTTTCCATGATTTTTTTCAATTCTTCTTTAATTTCCCGGTTGACCCATTCATTCTTTAGAAGGTTGCTGTTTAGTCTCCATGTATTTGGGTTCTTTTCAAACTTCCATTTGTGGTTGAGTTCTAGCTTTAGAGCATTGTGGTCTGAAAATATGCAGGGAATGATCCCAATCTTTTGATACCGGTTGAGTCCTGATTTAGGACCGAGGATGTGATCTCTTCTGGAGAATGTTCCATGTGCACTAGAGAAGAATGTGTATTCTGTTGCTTTGGGATGAAATGTTCTGAATATATCTGTGATGTCCATCTGGTCCAGTGTGTCGTTTAAGGCCTTTATTTCCTTGCTGATCTTTTGCTTGGATGACCTGTCCATTTCAGTGAGGGGAGTGTTAAAGTCCCCTACTATTATTGTATTGTTGTTGATGTGTTTCTTTGATTTTGTTATTAATTGGTTTATATATTTGGCTGCTCCCACGTTGGGGGCATAGATATTTAAAATTGTTAAATCTTCTTGTTGGACAGACCCTTTAAGTATGATATAGTGTCCTTCCTCATCTCTTATTATAGTCTTTGGCTTAAAATCTAATTGATCTGATATAAGGATTTCCACTCCTGCTTTCTTCTGATGTCCATTAGCATGGTAAATTCTTTTCCACCCCCTCACTTTAAATCTGGAGGTGTCTTCAGGCTTAAAATGAGTTTCTTGGAGGTAACATATAGATGGGTTTTGTTTTTTTACCCATTCTGATATCCTGTGTCTTTTGACAGGGGCATTTAGCCCATTAATATTCAGGGTAACTATTGAGAGATATGAATTTAGGGCCATTGTATTGCCTGTAAAGTGTATGTTACTGTATATGGTCTCTGTTCCTTTCTGATCTACCACTTGTAGGCTCTCTCTTTGCTTAGAGGACCTCTTTCAAGATTTCCTGTAGAGCTGGTTTGGTGTTTGCAAATTCTTTCAGTTGTTGTTTGTCCTGGAAGCTTTTAATCTCTCCTTCTATTTTCAATGATAGCCTAGCTGGATATAGTATTTTGGGCTGCATGTTTTTCTCATTTAGTGCTCTGAAAATATCATGCCAGCTCTTTCTGGCCTGCCAGGTCTCTGTGGATAAGTCAGTTGCCAATCTAATACTTTTACCGGGCTGCTTTCAGGATTTTCTCTTTGTCACTGAGACTTGTAAATTTTACTATTAGGTGACGGGGTGTGGGCCTATTCTTATTGATTTTGAGGGGCGTTCTCTGAACCTCCTGAATTTTGATGCTCGATCCCTTTGCCATATTGGGGAAATTCTCCCCAATAATTCTCTCTAGTATACCTTCTGCTCCCCTCTCTCTTTCTTCTTCTTCTGGAATCCCAATTATTCTAATGTTGTTTTGTCTTATGGTGTCACTTATCTCTCGAATTCTCCCCTTGTGGTCCAGTAGCTGTTTGTCCCTCTTTTGCTCAGCTTCTTTATTCTCTGTCATTTGGTCTTCTATATCACTAATTCTTTCTTCTGCCTCATTTATCCTAGCAGTGAGAGCCTCCATTTTTTATTGCAGCTCATTAATAGCTTTTTTGATTTCAACTTGGTTAGATTTTATTTCTTTTATTTCTCCATAAAGGGCTTTTATATCTCTCGAGAGGGTTTCTCTAATATCTTCCATGCCTTTTTCTAGCCCGGCTAGAACCTTGAGAATTGTCATTCTGAACTCTAGATCTGACATATTACCAATGTCTGTATTGATTAGTTTCCTAGCCTTCGGTACTGCCTCTTGTTCTTATTTTTGTGTTGAACTGCATGACTAAAAAAAATCACAGGGAAAAAGGCATGAGTTCCGTGCTTTGCTTTCTCTTCCTCTAGAATTCTGCTGCTCTCCTTGGTATTGAAACCGCACTCCTTGGTAAGTGAACTTGGTCTCGGCTGGATTTCTTGTTGATCTTCTGTGGGAGGGGCCTGTTGTAGTGATTCTCAAGTGTCTGCCCCAGGCGGAATTACACCGCCCTTACCCGGGGCCAGGGTGAGTAATCCCCTTGGGTTTGCTTTCAGGAGCTTTTGTTCCCTGAGCGCTTTCCATAGAGTTCCAGAGGACGGGAATACAAATGGCAGCCTCCTGGTCTCTGGCCCGGAGGAGCTGAGAGCCCAAGGCCGCACTCCTCAGCGCGCCCTCAGAGAACAGCGCCCAGTAACTCCCGTCTGCCTGACCTCCGGCAGCGCTCCCAGCTCACCAAGCCTGCGACCGGTTCAAGGTCACCCCGGGGCTGTGAGCTTACTGTCGGCTCTGTCTCTGTAGCCGGCTTTCCTGTTCCAATACCCGCAAGCTCTGCGACACTCAGACACCACCGATCCTTCTGCTGACCCCGCGTGGGCTTCACCCCAGTTTAGCCTCTGGAGCGATGTCCCTCAGTGGAACAGACTTTTAAAAGTCCTGATTTTGTGCACAGTTGCTCCGCCGCTTGCCAGGAGCCGGCCCCTCACCCCACGGTCTATCTTCCCGTCCCTTTGGATTCACTTCTCCACCGGTCCTACCTTTCAGAAAGTGGTTGTTTTTCTGTTTCCAGAATTGCTGTTCTTCTTCTCTTCGATCTGCCGATGGATTTTCAGGTGTTTGCAATCCTTAGATAAGCTACCTAGCTGATCTCTGGCTAGCTGAAGTAGTCTCAGCCTGCTACTTCTCCGCCATCTTGACTCCTCTCTCCAATTTCAGCTTTTTATGTGATTTCCATCTGTATACTCTGGTGAAGTGTTGAGGTCTTTCGCCCATTTTTTTTTCCTTTTGCTGACTGGATTGCTTGCTTATTTGGGGGGTGAACCTTTGAATTTCTCCACTTCAGATGGGAGTCCTTCATCAGGTATGTGGTTTGCACATATTTTCTTCCAGTTTGTAGCTTGTCTTTTGGTTCTCCTTAACAAGGTGCCAGACAGTACAGATTTCCAATTCAGATTGTTGGATCATATCCAATTAATCAACTTTTCCGTGATGGACAATGATTTGATGTCCAGTTGGAGGATTCTTTACCTAGCTTTACATGCTGGAATTTACCCCCCCCCCCATTTCTTCCTTCTAAGACTTATCTTTTTACATGTAAGGTGGTGATTAATTTTGAGTAAATATTTATTTATTTTTTCTTTTTGAGAGCGTGATCTTGTGCATGAGCATGGGGTAGGGTGGAGGGAGAAGGGAAATGAGCATCCTCAAGCAGACTGCTCAGGGTGCTTGGAGGCTGACTCTGTCCCGGGAAGCCGAGAGCATGACAAGAGCCGAAATGAAGAGCTGGCTGCCTCACCGGCTGAGTCACCCAGGTGCCCTGAGTTAAGTTTTGTCTAGGGTTTGAGACTTAGATTGTGGTCCTCGTCCTCCTCGTCCTCCACGTCCTCCTGCCCTCTCCCCCTCCCTCTTTTTCTCCTTCTTCTTCTTTGCCTATGGAAGTCCACTGGCTCTACCACCATTGATTCAAAGCGCTGTCACTCCTTCATTGAACGGCTTTTTACCTTTGTCAAAACCCCATTGGACATATTGGCAGGAGTCTCTTTCTGGGTGCTTGATCCAGTTTCACTTACCTATCTTTCTTCTGTTCCAGTTGTCTATCCATTCACCAACACCACACCCTGTTGCATACTGTAGCTATAGATGTTGAAATGGGGTAGAAGGATTCTTTTAGTTTTATTCTTTAGTTTCATTTTCTCTCCTTTTTCTAGGTTCTGAAACTGAGAGCTTATTGTTTTGAGACTCGTTTTGTTTTTAGACAGGGAAAGAGGAGAGAGAGAGAGAGAGAAGCAGGGAAGGGTTTGCAGAGAGAGAGAGAGATTATTAAGCAGCCTCCATTCACAGCACCGGTACAAAGCAGGTTCAGTCTCACAGCCCCGTGGCTGATCATGACCCGAGTCAATATCAATAGTGGGAGTAAGTGAGTGAGCCACCCAGGTGCTCCTCCTCCTTTCTTATGTATGCCCTGAGGGCTATACATTTTGCTCTCCATTGATTCAGCTGTGTCCCACAAAATTTACTATGTTGTATTTTCATTTTCCTTCAGTTCCATGCGTTGAGATTTTATCTTTTCCCTTTGATAATCCCGAATGTTCCATTTTAAGTGTTTGTGTATTTGTTATCTTTCTCCTTTTGATGTCTAGTATGTTTTTTTTTTTTTTTAATTTTTCACCTTTAATTCCAAGGGTTGTATTTGTTTCGGGTCTACAATATAGTGATTCACCTCCCCTACCCTACGTACTGTGGGTGCCTGTTGCCAGGCCCTGATTGGCTTTGGAGACTCAGGTGCACTCCCCCACCCCTAGTCCCTTCAGCTCCTGTTGCCAGGCCCTGGTTTGTGTTGGAGATGGAACCCTCCTAGGGGTTCCAAGCAGTTACTAGCAGTCCAGAGGACACTGGTGATCGCAGACAAAGCCACAAGGCTGTTTGGAGCCAGCTGTTGGCCATCCAAATGTCTCCCCACACAGTTCTGGAGCCGCTGTGGGCTGTCCTGGAGTAGCTGTGGGCTGCTGGGTTGGCGATAGACGAACATTTGCCACATGTGCCACGAGTCTCTGGGTTTGGCTGGGAGATGCTGGTGGGCACTGCAGCGGTTGTTTCCTAGTAAGGAGTGGACTCAGTTTCCAAGGAAGAAAGGGCCTTGTGCCCAGAAGGCAGTCTCTCGAAAAGGCATGGAGAAGACCAAAGCGGACGCACAAGCCTGTGGAGCCGTCACATCCTCTGAGCAGAAGGCCAGTCCTCTCCCCTTACAGATTCTTGCTCTGGCTGCCCTGAATGAAGGTGCTGCGTATTTTTCCCTGGAAAACGCTACGCAATTGCTGAAGGGAGTTCAGAAAAGGCTGTGGAAGAGCCTTGAGCAGCTGACTAATGAATGTCCCATCCGTGGAGCAGCCCAGGAAGATGGAGAAGCCCCTGTGAGGAAAATACCAGAAGGCATCAAGGACAGCCCTGATCTGCAGGGAAGTGCAGACCCGCTGGTTCCGGACATTGGCAGCTGTGGACTGACAGTGCAGGAAGAGGCAGGGGAGGCAGGCAGTCCAGAACTTTGTGAGGGAGGAGTGCGGCAGCAGGCCAGCGCTGAGGGCCAGAGCCAAGGCCACAGCGTCAGCCAGATCCTCCTGAAGATGATGCATCTGCTAGAGCCTCTTAGACATCATCAGGAAGGTCGGGGCTCAAGGAGGCAGGTTTGGCCTGGCTCCTCCTCCACTGACCTTGGGCCCTTAGCGGGGAGCCCCGGGAGCAAAGGACAGTCTTCCCGGGCACTTAAAAAGGCACGTCCATGGATCGAAGAGCTCACAGCGAACAAAACAATCCACCATGCTGAGCAACGGTCTTTTCACCTTTGAAACACCCTCCTGGAGAGTGAGATTCACAAGTTGTGCCTGAATCTCGAGGCAGAGCCTAAGCTGTGCGAGGAGCACATCCAACACGTGGAGAGGAAGATGAGGGAGGAGAAGGCACGCTGGCTGCAAGTGAAGAACAAACTTGCCCAGGTGCACAGGAGGGCGGATGCTGCCCACTGAAACTTAGTCCTCTACAGGAACATGGCCCAGGACCTGCATGGGGAATGGCAGATCTCCTCCTTGCATGACCGGGAGCGCCTGCTGGTGGAGAAAATATGTGAGGAGAGCCAGAAGGCTGTCCTGTGGGCACAGAGGGAGTTCCGAAGGCTCCAGGCAGAACACCATTGCCTCAGGCAGAAGCTGGCCCACTCTGGGCCCAAGGTCCAGCCTGTCTCTGGGGGGCCTCCTGCTCCTGCTCCTGCTGTTCTGGACACAGCCTCCAAATACCCTCAAGGGCCCAAGGCTCCCCTGAAATCCCAGAAGCCCAGGAAGGGAGCAAGGGTGCACTGGCCAGACTCCAAGTTCTCGGGTCCTCTGCTGGTCTGATTCCCCTTCCCAGCAGCCACCAACACTCACAGCCAGAGCACAAAAGCTCCTGTGCTTACCCCTGAAGCCATACCCATTGCTCCTTTTCTATGAGACCCAGCCCATTATCTAACTGATGCTACACATTCCCTATAGCCATAGGAGTGTGAGAGAATATTTCTCAACGTGAAGCATAAAATAAAAAATAATTAAATAAACATCTCAAATGGCTGATCCTACTGTGCCTCAGAATTAATTTTATTAAGGGATTCTACGCCAAGCAATGAAGGGTTTGAAGAGCATTTTGTGGATCCCTTAATTGTCCCGATAACCCAGTGTGTCCTAAATTACTGAGGTTCAGAGAGGGGAAACAACTTTCCCCAAGATCACACAGCTAGCAAATGTCAGTGCTCCCATTGTAACCAGGGCTGTCTAATTATCAACTGCTGCAAATAACTTCTCCTGGTACTGCTACTACTACTACTACTACTACTACTACTAGTCCTTCTTCTTCCTTTTTGAGAGATAGAGAGCGAAAAGTCACACACACATGCATGCAGGGGAGGGGCAGAGAGAGAGAGAGATTCCTAGACAGGCTTCCACTTCGAGGGCAGAACGTGACGTTGGGCAGGATTTCACAGATCATGTGATCAGTACCCGAACTGAAATCAAGATTCAGACGCTGAACTGACAGAGCCACACAGGCACCCTTGTGTGAGGTACTTGTAGGTGGCTGCCATAAGGATCCCAGAAAGGCTGGATCAAATGTTCTCCTAGTTCACGTCCTAGTAGGGATGCCAAGATTCTAGCGGTGGCTAGCTGAGGTCAAGTCCCACCAAAGTATGGAGGGCAGCCTTGAAGGGTCTCCAACGATTCCTATCTTTGGTACACATCGTTTTGTGTCACCTACTCTGCCTCTTGATTAGAGTCAGGAACTGCTGACTCTCTTGTAAAGGACAGAATATGGCAAAAGTGATAGGATGTCACTTCTGAGGTGAGTTTACAAAGAACCTGGTCTCCTCTTGGGCTTGCCCGCCCGCCCGGCCTCCCTCCCTCCCTCATCTGTTCCCAGGGAAGCCGGCTGCTCCTTGTGGGCTGTATTCTGGAGAGGCCCATGTGGCAAAGAATGAATATTTTCTATTTACAGTCAAGGAGGACCCTGGCTGCTCACAGCCACCAGAATAAGCTCCAAAGCAGATTTTTCTCCCCAGGAAGCGTGAAGATGACCCAGGACACAGATGACATCTTGACTGCAGCCTTGGGAGAGAACCTGAGCCAAGGTACCTGGCTACTTGCACCTGGATGGCTGGCCCACAGACACCATATCAGGTTATCAGTGTTGTTTTAGGTGCTTTGGTGTGGGGAAAACATTCAAGAAAGACAGAAATGGGAAGCCAACTGTTAGGCTTCAGACCCATCCCCCTCTCCTGGGGTAGGAAATGAAGCGGAGCTAGAAAGTACTGAGAGAACTGAGTAAACAATGTAAGACAGAGGACCTCGAATCTGTTTGCCATGTATCTCTCCGAGAGGACGTCCCCTCACTTGGTCCTCCCGTGCCAATATGTGGCAAATGTAGGAGGAGACAACTGGCAGGGTGGCACAAGTCGGCGGAGAGCACGCGACCCAGCCCCGTAGAGCCTCCTAGAAGGCAGAGAAGGAGCCCAGAAGTTCCTTGGTGCCCCTAGAGAAGGCACAGCCATTAGATGAGTTGAAAGCCTGGGGTCTGGTCTTTGGACTTGTGGGCTAGAGTGGAGATGGCCTGTGGAAGGGATGCTGCCTGGAAGCCCTCTTAGTCCAGATGCCTCCTGTCTGCTTTGGGAGACTGAGGATTCAGAAGAGAATTAAGGAGTGTCGAGGAGATGGTGTTCTAAAGCTTGGCAGGTTTAACATCTTGAAATCGTTGACATTCCTTTTCTCCTTGTCCCCAGGACCACCATGAGTGGGAAGGGGCCCTCAAAGAAGAAAGATGAGACCATCTCTTACAAGCCTGTCCAGTATCAATATCCAACCACTCCAGTGCCTTCCACCCCCTTGGCAGCCCCACTGCTTCCATCAGGACACAGATACATTCATGTACAGCTTTTTGAGCCAACGTAAGTTTTGATTTCTCTCCGACCAATGCCAAGAGTGCAATGACTGGGTCATATGGTGGTTGCAAGTCTGGTTTTCAAAGCAACTGTGTGCAAAGAAGGGTTGAGTCCCTGTATTGGGCACCCGAAATTGATATGACACTGCATGTTAACTGGAATTGAAATCAAGGCTTTGACAAAGCAAAGGAACTGTTAACTGTTTTCAAGAGTTAGCTCTAACCTCTTCCATTGTCACGAGCGATGCACGAGTGATCCAGTCATTGCACATCCTGCCTTGCATTTGGTAGTGGGGTCTCTCTCTCCCTCTCGGGTGCCTTTCGGTTGAATCATTGTGATAGGTGTGCAGGGAGAGCCCAGTGGAGTTTACATTTGAATTGCACCAATGGCAGCTTTTTATGTGATTTCCATCTGTATACTCTGGTGAAGTGTTGAGGTCTTTCACCCATTTATTTTTTTTCCTTCTGCTGACTGGAGTGCTTGCTTATTTGGGGGGTGAACCTTTGAATGACTCCACTTCAGACGGGAGTCTTCATCAGGTATGTGGTTTGCACATATTTTCTTCCTGTTTGTAGCTTCTCTTTTGGTTCTCCTTAACAAGGTGTTGCAGACAGTACAGACTTCCAATTCTGAATATTGGATCATGTCCAATTAATCAACTTTTCCATGATGGACAATGATTTGATGTCCAGTTGGAGGATTCTTTACCTAGCTTTACATGCTGGAATTTTTTCCTCCATTTTTTCCTTCTAAGTCTTTTCATTGTACATGTAATGTGGTGATTAATTTTGAGTAAATATTTAATTTTTTTTTCTTTTTGAGAGCGTGATTGTGTGCATGAGCAGGGGGTAGGGTGGAGGGAGAAGGGAAATAGGCATCCTCAAGCAGACTGCCCAGGGCGCTTGGAGGCTGATTCTGTCCCGGGAAGCGGAGAGCATGAGAAGAGCCAAAATGAAGACCTGGCTGCCTCTCCAGCTGAGTCACTCAGGCGCCCTGAGTTAAATTTTGTCTAGGGTTTGAGACTTAGATTGTGGTCCTCATCCTCCTCGTCCTCCACGTCCTCCTGCCCTCTCCCCCTCCCTCTTCTTCTTCTCCTTCTTCTTCTTTGCCTATGGAAGTCCCTGGCTCTAGCACCATTGATTCAAAACGCTGTCACTCCTTCATTGAACGGCTTTTTACCTTTGTCAAAACCCCATTGGACATATTGGCAGTAGGTCTCTTTCTCGGTGCTTGATCCAGTTTCACTTACCTATCTTTCTTCTGTTCCAGTTGTCTATCCCTTCTACAACACCAGACCCTGTTGAGTACTGTAGCTATAGATCTTGAAATGGGGTAGAAAGATTCTTTTAGTTTTATTCTTTAGTTTCAGTTTCTCTTCTTTTTCTAGGTTGTCAAGCTGAGAGATTTTTTTTTGAGACTCATTTTGATTTTTTGACAGGGAAAGAGGAGAGGGAGAGAGAGAGATACAGGGAAGGGGTTCAGAGAGAGAGAGATTATTAAGCAGCCTCCATACACAGTAGCAGAACAATGCATGTTCAGTCTCACATCCCCAAGGTTGGTCATGACCTGAGTCAAATTAAAGATTTGGACTAACTGATTGGTCCACCCAGATGCTCCTCCTCCTTCTTATGTGTGCACTGAGGGCTATAAATTTTGGTCTCCTGATTCAGCTGTGTCCCACAAATTTAACTATGCTGTATTTCAACAAGTTCACTCATAATCATAAGCAGTTTACAGTTTGACTTCTAGTTCCCATGTTTGTATCTAATAAAGTAAGCATTTTAATGTAATTGAGATCATAGTTATGTATCATATTTTTTGACAGAGATATATAGAGAGAGATCACAAGTAGTCAGAGCAGCATGCAGAGAGAGAAGTGGAAGCAGGCACCCTGCTGAGCAGAGAGCCCGATGTGGGGCTCGATCTCAGGGTCCTGGGATCGTGACATGAGCCGAAGGCAGAGGCTTAACCCACTGAGCCACTCAGGTGCCCCTGTATCATGCTTTTTTTTAAAAAAGATTTTATTTATATATTTTACAGAGAATACAGGTAGGCAGAGAGAGAGAGAAGCAGGCTCTGCACTGAGCAGAGAGCCCGATGCGGGGCTCGATCCCAGGACCCTGGGATCATGTCCTGGGCTGAAGGCAGAGGCTTTAACCCGCTGAGCCACCCAGGTGCCCCTCATGCTTTTTTATACACCATGAATATTTACCATTTCAAAGCCCCCAAACTCTAAGTATTTTGATAACCAAGAATACACCACACCAACTCCATCTGAAAGAAAAAATACAATCCTGCGTTTCTTGGTGACAAAAAATTCAGAAAAGACAAAAATGGCAACAAGCCTCTAATAAAGATACTTGCAGGTTTACAATTAAAACAGTCCTAAGTAAGAGTACACAATATATAATGCTTCTAAAAGAATTTATTATCCAATATAGACTATTCAAATATTAGCAAGGGGATATGTTTCCATTGAAAGAGATGCACACAGAATAACAGTTTTTACAATGGTAGAATGAACACATCCGCATACATCTCTCCCTCTATACTTCTTTCTGCCCCTCTGCTGCCAACCTAGTAAGTCCTGACATTTCTGAGACAGCATAACAATTCTGTGTCCAAGATGTTTCTTTCCTATCAACAATAACAAAAAGAAACTCATAAATGTGTTGATTCACTAGCTGTACATTTTATCACACATTGTCACCTCAGGACATCCAAAAAGCTTAGGTGTTGCAAAATAATGAAACCGACCCACAACAAACACAGGTACTTCATAACAATGCACACACAGATCTATGGTTATAACCTAAAATGGTCTTCTCTCCTAAAATGGAGAGAACTAGGAAAAAGTTCTCTTTCCTAGAGAACTAGGAAAAAGCCCTTCCCTTCGCCCCTCTTCTGCTCCCTCCACCATTTTAATGACTAAGTCTAGGGCTACATCTGGCTCTAAGAGGTGATTGACAGACAGTCCCAGAAAAGTCCTTCCTAAAAACTAACAAAAGGGCATTCATAAAGGGAGTATTTACTACCTCTACTTTTTTTTTCTTTTTTTTTTTAATTTTTTATTTTTTTATAAACATATATTTTTATCCCCAGGGGTACAGGTCTGTGAATCACCACAGCACTCACCAAAGCACATACCCTCCCCAATATCCATAATCCCACCCCCTTCTCCCAAACCCCCTCCCCCCACCAACCCTCAGTTTGTTTTGTGAGATTAAGAGTCACTTATGGTTTGTCTCCCTCCCAATCCCATCTTGTTTCATTTATTCTTCTCCCACCCACTTAAGCCTCCATGTTGCATCTACTTTTTTAAAAAATTTATTTTTTATTTATTTCCAGCATAACAGTATTCATTATTTTTGCACCACACCCAGTGTTCCATGCAACCAGTGCCCTCTCAAATACCTACCACCTGCTTCCCCCAACCTCACACCCCCACCACTTCAAACCCCCCAGATTACTTTTCAGAGTCCATAGTCTCCCATGGTTCACCTCCCCTTCCAATTTCCCCCAACACCCTTCTCCTCTCTAACTCCCCATGTCCTCCATGCTATTTGTTATGCTCCACAAATAAGTGAAACCCTATGATAATTGACTCTCTCTGCTTGACTTCTTTCACTCAGCATCATCTCTTCCGTCCTGTCCATGTTGCTTTCCTTTATCCTTTCTGATGGAGGCATAATACTCCAGAGTGGATATGGACCAGATCTTCCTTACCCATTCGTCCATTGAAGGGCATCTTGGTTCTTTCCATAGTTTGGCGACCGTGGTCATTGCTGCTATAAACATTGGGGTACAGATGGCCCTTCTTTTCATGAAATCTGTATCCTTGGGGTAAATACCCAGGAGTGCAATTGCAGGGTCATAGGGAAGCTCTATTTTTAATTTCTTGAGGAATCTCCACACTGTTCTCCAAAGAGGCTGCACCAACTTGCATTCCCACCAACAGTGTAAGAAGGATCCCCTGTCTCCACATCCCCTCCAACACATGTTGTTTCCTGTCTTGCTAATCTAACTGGTATAAGGTGATATCTCAGTGTGGTTTTAATTTGAATCTCCCTGATGGCTAGTGATGTTGAACAATTTTTCATTTGTCTGATAGCCATTTGTATGTCTTCATTGGAGAAGTTTCTGTTCATATCTTCTGCCATTTTTTTTATATGATTACCTGTTTTGTGTGTGTTGAGTTTGAGGAGTTCTTTATATATCCTGGATATCAACCTTTTGTCTGAACTGTCACTTGCAAATATCTTCTCCCATTCCGTGGGTTATCCTTTTGTTTTCTTGACTGTTTCCTTTGCTGTGCAGAAGCTTTTGATTTTGATGAGCAACATGGTCCTCTCAATTGATGCAGAAAAAGCATTTGACAAAATCCAGCATCCGTTCCTGATTACTACCTCTACTTTTAATATACTTTGGGTATTATGACTTGTTTATCCTTTGACATACAGCAATGTTAACTAAAATGCACATACAGAACATTGAAGACTCATGGGCACAGAACCATTTTCTCCTCGCTTCCTTCCCTGCCCCAATCTCCATCCCCTAGTGAATGCAGTGAAAAGTCAGTATGCTCTCCAAGACATCAAGTTTAACAACTCCATTCCCCAAATACAAACATTCCCATAAATTGACAATAACGGTTGTTGAAACTCTACTTTTAACATGTTCACTCTCAAACATCCAGAAGACTAGATGTTTCAAGTAAGGATTTATTTAAAATTTGCTCACTACATACATAGTAGCACTGAAAGAATATTCTGGCTTAGAACCCTTCCTCTTTTCATCTCTATCAACCTAGTGGGAAGTTTAAGTATCTGTAATGCTTAGAGGGGATTTTAACAATTTCACTTCCTCTAGTTGTTCTCATAATAGTCTCTCCTATGAACCTAAACACAAAGCATACACAATGCATTTGTTACTACTTTTGCCATATACTGGCAACCTCTTTAACATCTAGAAAGACTAGGTAGTATAAATTAGGATTCATCTGTCCTTTATATACACTACATACACCGCTAAGTAAAACAAAATGCAGACATACAGGACAATCGTTAATCCTCCCTAACTATAAACATACTGGTATAAATTCCTTTGCTCTTTCTTCTCCTTCCTCCTTGAACCAGCACAAATATCACAGAATGTGTACTGCTCTGAGAGGTGGTTTGATCACTTTGATCATTCCATTTTCTAGACAATAATATTTCATATGAATTTTAACAAAAGGATTATCTACAAAATGTGTTATCTTACTACCTCTACTTTTAACATACTTTGTGCACTTCTAAACATCTAGAAAGGCTGGATGTTTCAAATAAGGACTTAAGTTTGTCCACTGTATACACAGTAGTGTTGAATCAACTACACATATGGAACAATGGGTTATATCTGAAAGTGTCTTCTGCATGGAAACATTCCAGTCTAGAACTCTTCATTTCTCACAACTCCTCTCTACTGCCAAGCCAGCGGGTGAGTACAAATAGGCACGTGTCACTTAGATGTGATTACAATGTCATCTCTTCAAGTCTTTCTCAGAAGGCAGCCTTTTGATGAATTTTAACACAAAGTGTGCAAAATGTGTTAGTTTACTAACTCTACTTTTGTCATACATTGGCTACCTCTTTCATATCTAGAGACTAGATATTGTAAAATTAGGACCTACTTGTCTAGTATATATAGAAATTTATTATTATTTCTGTATATTTCTGTATAAGAAATATACAGTCAAGTTAAATTCACATAACATATAGGACAATGGATAAGCTGAAATTTCCTAGTACACACTAGTCAAGCATCTTTTGCAATTTCTTCCCTCCCACTTCCCTCAAACCAAGGAACAAGTATACTGTTCAGAGAGGTGGTTTAGAAATTCCACTTTCCTCTGGAAAACAGCATGGAGGTTCCTCAAAATGTTGAAAATAGAACTGCCCTATGACCTAGCAATTGCACTACTGGGTATTTACCCTAAAGATACAAATGTAGTGATCCAAAGGGGCACGTGCACCCGAATGTTTATAGCAGCAATGTCCACAATAGCCAAACTATGGAAAGAACCTAGATGTCCATCAACAGATGAATGGATCAAGAAGATGTGGTATATATACACAATGGAATACTATGCAGCCATCAAAAGAAATGAAATCTTGCCATTTGCGACAATATGGATGGAACTAGAGTGTATCATGCTTAGCGAAATAAGTCAAGCAGAGAAAGACAACTATCATATGATCTCCCTGATATGAGGAAGTGGTGATGCAACATGGGGGCTTAAGTGGGTAGGAGAAGAATAAATGAAACAAGTTGGGATTGGGAGGGAAACAAACCTCTTAATCTCACAAAACAATCTGAGGGTTGCTGGGGGGAGGGGGTTTGGGAGAAGGGGGTGGGATTATGGACATTGGGGAGGGTATGTGCTTTGGTGAGTGCTGTGAAGTGTGTAAACCTGGTGATTCACAGACCTGTACCCCTTGGGATAAAAATATATGTTTATAAAAAATAAAAAATTAATAAAAAAAACTGAAAAAAAAAGAAATTCCACTTTCAAAGATAATATTTCCCATCCGTTTTTAAAAGCTATTTATAGGAGGCATTAACCTACTTTTAAATACATCAAGCATTTCTAAATAACTAGAAAGATTAGATATTTCATATAGGTACTTGGCCACTATGTACACAACAGCCCTGTTAAATCTCACACACCTAACAATGGATATAATTGGAGATACCTTCTAAATATGACCATTATTTTGGACTAAACTAGTCTCTCCCTCACTTCCTTCTTTCCACCAAAAATCCAGTAGACAAGTACAGGCAAGTGTAATGTTTAAAAGTGGTTAAACAAATTCATAGCCAAAGGTCAGTTATAGAAGAAAAGCTTTCCTTTGAATTTCAAAGCAATGTGTACAGAATATGCTAATTTTACTAATTTGTTATACATTGCCAACCTCTTTAAGATCTAGAAAGACTAGATGTTGAAAATTAGGACTCATTTGTCTAGTATATACACTATATACACAGCCAAGTAAACCAAAATGCAGGAACATAAAGGACAATGGTTAATCTTCCCTCACTATGAACACACTGGCAGAGCTCTCCTCCCTCCTCCTTTGAACCAGTGCACAAACACAATGTGTCTATTCAAAGAGGTGTTTTGGCCATTCCCCCCAAATTAAACAGCATTCCATATGAATGTTAACAAAAAGATATTATTAGAATGTCTTTTTACTACCTCTATTTTCAACACCTATAAGGCACTTCAGAATATCTGGAAAGAGTAGATATTTCAAAATTGTACTTAGCATTGTTATCTATATAAACAGTAGTTGAGGGATAAAATGCAGACACAAAACAATGGTTGTAACATGAAAATGTCTTCTAAATATGACCAGTCTGGCACAGAACCTTCTTTTCTTCCTCCTCAAGGTCATCTACCTCACGTCCTCTTAACCACTGAACAAATGTGGATGTGTGTCACTCCTGATGTCCCTTCAAGAGGTGGTTTAGCAATTCAATTTCAAAGTCATTTTCAAAAGACATTTCTTTTTTATGATTAAAAAAAAAAGCATTTACAAGACGTGTGATTTTTCTAACTCTACTTTATCATATGTCTGCAACATCTTTACATCTAGAAGGCCTGGATGTGGCAAAAGTTTTCCTTTGAAAGGTTGGGCGGTGGGGAGCTGAGAGCAGCTTTTTCATATTACATACACAGGCTTTCTAAAAACGGCCATTAAATCTTCCCGAAGGGTGGTCTTCCCATTGGCCATATGCCCTACGTAATTCTCCCATGTCGATCTTCCAACATCAATGTTTGGTGGAATGAAGACCAACTGCCTGTGGCCCGTTAACTGTCCACCCGTCCTTCTGGGCCCATTAGGGCCTCTGTCCACCGCTCTCTATGGAAGGTGAGGTTTCCTCCAGTGGTGACAAAATGGTCTTTCCAGGGCCAGACATGTGGGGCTGCAAGGCCCAAAGGTGGCCAAGCTAGCATCCCCACAGACCCACCTTCTCAGACCCTCAATGGCCCAGTGGGCGGCATTCGTGTGGGCACCATTCTTCTCGCTCCTCTACACCTGACGTCCAAAGGCGCCATGCCCGGGAGGGCTTGGGCAGGGTCTTGGTGGAGGCCCTGCAGAGTTGCATCCAAGGGTAGGCAGCAGGTGAGGTCTGGGCTCCCAAAGGCTGCTGCCATCCGTGCCAAGGTGAGGTCGGGTACAGAGAAGCTGGCAGCTGCTTCAGTTTGGGCCTTGCCAGTGGGCAGCCACGGCAAGGGCGCTGGGTCTTTGCAGGTCACAGCCCGTGACCTGTCCCCAGGCCCCCCAGTTCACCCGCCAGCCTCATGCTGATGGGCCTGTAGGGCCCTGGGATCCATGGGCATGCTGCGTTTCTCACCTCGCTCTCTGCTGGAACTCGAAAACAAACATTTTTATATGTACCTCAGAGTTGCTGAAGGGCACTCATATTCACATTTTCCCTTGGGGGAAAAAGATTTGATATTAGTGAAGCAACAGATTTCGTTTTCAAGCATGTGCAAGATCAGAGGAAGATGGGGAAGCCCCTTCAATGGTTTTTGTTTAACTCCTCAAATACTTGGACTCCAGCACAGTTTGGAGCTAAACATCCCCTCTTTCAACCCAGCTCGGGCTTTGAGAATCTCTGAGATATTGTGCTAGGAAGGATTGAGAAGTATATTCAAATCCTATTAAATATGCATTTTAGTGTAGATATAGTAGGATTCTAAATATACCTACACATTTATGATAAAAGTCTGGGAAGCTTTAGATAAAAAAAAATTAACAGTATAGCTGCAGTGTGATTACAGATGTGTTTTCCTTTTTTGCTTTTAGAAATGATAGTCCTTTAAACAAAAACTATTTGTTTATAAATTTTAGTAACAGCTACTATATCAAAGCTATTTTTTTAGGTTCTGAATAGTGAACACAATAGTCTTTATTATACTGATTATAAAATTAGAGTAATTTCTATTTGAAAATATAAATTTGATATGGTGACAATTTTGTAGAATTTTGTACTTGAAAACCATGATGATTTCTGCATGATAAGAACTTTATTCTTTCTGTGGTTGTTAAAAATGTTGTAAAATATAGTAAAACAAAAATATATATATAGTAAAATCATTATTACAAAAAATCAAAAACTGTCTTAAAGCATTACATTCATCTCAAAATTATGGTTTACATTTGTCTTTTCGAATTGTTCTATCATCTATCGTTGAAAAAACTTATTCTGGAAATATGACCACCTTGACAGCCATGTTTTTCTACCTCACTATTTTCAATGGTGAGTGTCTTTTTTATTTTTTTTTTATTTTTTTTTAAGATTTTATTTATTTATTTGACAGAGAGAAATCACAAATAGACAGAGAGGCAGGCAGAGAGAGATAGAGAGGAGGAAGCAGGCTCCCTGCTGAGCAGAGAGCCCGATGCGGGACTCGATCCCAGGACCCTGAGATCATGACCTGAGCTGAAGGCAGCGGCTTAACCACTGAGCCACCCAGGCGCCCTCTTTTTGATTTTTTAAAGCCCAGTTTCTGCCTCATTTACAATAGCAATGTGATACATCATTTTATTACTAAATAATTTGAATTCTGCATTATTCACTCACTTTTTTCTTACATTCTTTTCTTCCCTTATGAATTTTTGCTTGAATTACATGAATTTGTGTTCTACTATGAACTTAAAAAAGTAACTTAAAATGAATTTAGTTTTTTATTTAAATTCTAACTAGTTGACATACAATGTAATATTAGTAGCAGGTATACAATATAGTGATTCAACACTTCTGTAAGATACCCTGTGTTCATCACGACAAGTGCCCTCCTTAATCCTCGTAACCTATTTCACCCATCCCCACTCGTAACCATCCATTTTTTGCTATAGTTAAGTCTGTCTCTTAGTCTTTCTCTCTCTCCTTTCCTTGAGCTCCCTTGATTTTTAAATTCTACACATGACTGAAATTATATGCTATCTGTTTTATTCTGACTGGCTTATTTCATTTAGCATTATTTATTCTGGCTCCATCCATGTCACTGGGAATGGCAAGGTTTTTTTTTTTTTAATGGCTGAATAACATCCCACTGTATATTACTCATCCATAAAAATAATGAAATCACACACACACACACACACACACACACACACACATGCATGCGCACCACCCCTTCATCCTTCATCCATTCATCAGTTGATAGATGGTTGGACTGTTTCTGTAATTTGGCTATTGTAGATAATGCTCCATGTATCCCTTTGAATTGGTATTTTTGGATTATTTGGATAAATACTTAGTAGTAAAATTGCTGAATTGTACAGTAGTTTTATTTTTAACTTTTTGACCAAACTCCATGCTGTTTTCCAGAATGGCTTCACCATTTTACACTCCCACCAGCAATGCAAGATTGGTTCCCTTTCTCCACATTCTTGCCAATGCCTGTTATTTCATCTGTTCTTGAGGTTAGTCATTCTGACACATTTGATTTGATAGCTGAATATAGTTTTGTATATCTCTAATCATCAGTGATGTTGCGTATCGTTTCATGTGCCTTTTGACCATTTGTATATCTTTGGAAGAAGGGCTATTCATGTCTCCTGCTAATTTTTGAATTATATTATTCATTTTGGGGGGTTGAGTTTAAGTTCTTTATACATTTTGGATACTAACCATTTATCAAATTTGTCACTTGCAAATATCTTATCCTATTCTGTAATTTGCCTTTAGTGTGTTTTCTTCTTCACTCTGCAGAAGAATTTATTTTGACAAAGTACTTGATAAAAACAGGCAAAAAAATGAAAGTGGAACATTTTCTTATACCATATGCCAAAATTAATCCAAAATGGGTTGAAGACCTAAATGTGAGACATAAAGCCATAGGAGAATATGGAAGTACTATAGGAGAACTCAGGAAGTAAACTCTGACATCAGTTATAGCAACTTCTTTCTAGATATGTCTCCTGAGGCAAGGGAAACAAAAGTTAAAATAAAGCAATGGGATTTCACCAAAATAAGTTGTCTTCTGATTATTAATCAACTATCTTTTCTAAAGTATGGCCTGGTTCCCTCTTTTCAGATTGGCAGGTCTTTTTACTGGTCAAGCAGACACACCCCAATGTCTTTTATGTTTGTTGTTATTTTTTGGTGATTATCATATTTTTTTGATTTGCATAGTATATAATCAGACTGTTTCAATTAATATGTATTTGGCAAGATATAAGAATTGTCCACTCAATGACCTCCTATAAGAAGGCTTATTCTCATTTTTACTCTAATAGCAGGAATGAACGTTTATGTAGAGTAGCTCCAAACTTACCAACTCTATTTTTTCAGCACTTATTAGACTCAGTTGGGAAGCCTTATGGCCTGATTCCTTAGAAAACATAAACCTGTATTTCTCAGTATACATGTCACATGGTCTTTTCCTTTTTCTATTCCCAAAAATTTGCTCAAGCAAACTACAAATTTTGGGGACACAGTTAGAGGTGACTAAAATACCCACAGTGGGTATTTTAGCACAATATTGATACACATATTCACAGTAGTTTCAAGTACAACTAATTTAAGATCCGATCTCCATGTGCCATTTTAAAACTAGTACCAGGCTAGTAAGTTATCACTAAAGAATTCCACTTGAGACCCAGTAATTATTTCAAGACAAATAATACTCAAAGTAATAGTTATATTATGCCATTAGAATATAAACATGGGAATATGAACCCTGTGAATACAGAAAAATAACAATTCCCCTGCTAGATGAGATCCATGGTGGATTTAACCTTTAACAGAGAAGTTAGAGGAGGAAGAAACCTCCCTAAATGCTGTTAAGAGGAAAGCAGCTAAAATTTAAACATGGTGAATGACTGTCTGTCCCTGGAGTTGAGGCATGAGAATAAGTGTCACTTGTTGTCAAGGGACATCTAGGGGCCAGGTAGAGTAAGGATGTATCTAGAGGAGTAGGAGAAAGTTAACAGGTGGCTGAACCTTACACAAGGCATCAGGCACTCTGTCCTTCAATCCCAGAGGAGTAATGTGGCAGATGAAACCATCTCATTTTTATGGGAAACAATTTTTATCAGTTTTTTTATACAAAGTCCCTCACTTTGAATGAAATATTAAGAAATGTGAAAACATATTACTATAATAAAAATGATATTGGACCCAGAAATGTCCAGATTTTTGAATTATCAGAAATAGATGAGGTAATTACAATTGACGTGTTAAATAATTTAGAGAAGTAAGTATCATGAGGGAATAAATAATGCTTTTCAATAAAGAGATGGAAATTTTCAAAAGCACTGAATAGAAATTTTATGATAAAAAATCACATTAGGCATTTTTATTTTTTGGGGCTTTCAAGAGAACTGTAAATAGCAGATAAAGATCAATGAATACATACATTTCAGATAAAATGTGGAATAATTTATCTCCAGCAGACCTGCTAAATCAAGTGAGTTGAAAGAATTTCTTTAGACTGAAGAGAAAAGATGCCATTTAGAAAACTAATTCTGAAGAGATAACAATGCCTGGAAGAATACATATATGGTAAATACAACAATTTCAAAAAAAAACAAAACTACACTAAAAAAACCTCTTCATAATTCAATAGTTGGCCTCATTAATATCCTTCCTCCAGCGTTTTTTTATTAATTTATTTATTTTCAGAAAAAGCGTATTTATTATTTTTTCACCACACCCAGTGCTCCATGCAATCCGTGCCCTCTATAATACCCACCACCTGGTACCACAACCTCCCACACCCCCGCCACTTCAAACCCATCAAATTGTTTTTCAGAGTCCATAGTCTCTCATGATTCACCTCCCCTTCGAATTTACCCCAACTCCCTTCTCCTCTCTAACACCCCTTGTCCTCCATGATATCTGTTATGCTCCACAAATAAGTGAAACCACATGATAATTGACTCTCTCTGCTTGACTTATTTCACTCAGCTTCCTCCAGTCTTTAATTAGGCAAAGGAAGTCAGTCAATATATAGCAGATTGGAAGAATGGTCCTATTTTGATTTAAATGATATTATATAACACATACTGAATATTGGTAAAATACACATTTCTCTCAAATGTACTGGAAATACTCAGTGATAAAAGCCATATTATGAGCCACAAAACAGGTCACATTTTGTTAGAAGAGAATTTGTAGCGAATTTGTTCTGTACTGCAGTAGTATCCAATTCTAATTCACTGAGTAGTATATATCTAGAAAATTTCCTCATGCTTGAAGATTATATGACCTATTTCTAATGGATCATGGGTCTGAAAATAACAAAAATACTCAAAAAATAATTGAGGAAAACACAACTTTTTAAAAGTTGTCTCATAAGCTATTCAGTGCTTAGATTTATAGCATTAAATGCAATAAAAAAAAAGAAAAAGGGGTCCAATCCGAGGATATAAACTTCCACATTGGTGGAGGGACACTTAGCTGGCTCAGTGGGTGGAGCCTGTGACTCCTGATGTGAGTTCAAACCCCATATTGGGTATTGCGATGACTTAACAAAAAATCTTAAAGAAGCTAGCTGAACAAAATAATCCCAGAGTCAAAGTTGTCAACATAAAAAAAAAATTCTACATATTTAACTTATTCCATTAAAATTGAAGGAGAAATATTATCTGCTAACTGCAAAAGATGTGGTGAGTGCAGTTGAGAAAACGCATTCATGATAAAATTGCTCAGTAAATTAAGAATACTAGCAAATTTTCTCAACCTCCTAAATCAAATCTCAAAAACAAAATTGAAGCCAAAAGCTTTTATCCATTTTGAGTTTATCTTTGTGTAAGGTGTAAGAGAATGGTCGAGTTTCATTCTTCTACATATAGCTGTCCAGTTTTCCCAGCACCATTTGAAGAGACCGTCTTTTTTCCACTGTATATTTTTTCCTGTTCTGTTGAAGATTATTTGACCATAGAGTAGAGGAGCTGATACCTTAATTAATGCTAACATACAGACCATCTGACCCATGACGAGGAACAAGACATGTTTCAGTCTTACCAGGGAAATTAAACAGTGTATCCAAGACCATAGAGCTAGTTCAGTAAGTCAATAGTCCTAAAGTCAAATTATACTTCAGAATAATATTTTAATAGCTAAGAAAATAAGAACCAGAATGGTATTTTGAAAATAAGATATTATGAAGACCGAAAATTAACCACCACAATAAAACACATAAGGGATAAACATTTAAGTCTCTCATTCTCATGTTTTCCATATATATAGATAAATACACACACACACACACACACACACACACACACACACACGTATCTCCAGCTCTTGTCAATATCAATATTATTTGGGGTTTTCCAAAATTAAAATGTAGCAGCTGATCTCCATTTTCAGTGTGGTCTCTACTATCAGGAAACTAGGGGACATATGTGGGGATTCTAAGTCATCTGTAATGCTTTCTCAGAACTTTCAGAGTCACTGCAGAGAGATGATTTTACAGTCTTCACTTCAAAGTGGACCATAAAAGTAGTTCTTGAATCATTTATTAAAATACGTTGTACTCTTAAAAATCAGTTAAGAAACTAAATGATATATTTCTAGCTGTAATAGTTGGAGAAAATAAGGAAACAATTAACTCCTAATGAAACTAAGTTTGGGGATATTATATAGATTTATAGAGTATGGCTTTATATAAGACAATCAGATGTTATCGGTAGCACATTAACATGAAAGTTTTCTTCTGTAGTGTAGTAGTACTGTCATCCTTTTGTCACATAAAGCAAATATTTTCCTAAGTCTGTTACATCTCTAACTTATCATAATTAATTGTTTCCATGCCTCCTTTCCTATTGTGTTGTCCACTTCCAAGAGAAATTCATAGAGTACTGTTCTCCTACTTGGCCTCAGAGCTGAACACAGCTCCTAACTAAATATAGGAGTTTTGAATTTAATTAAGTTGGATTTTAAGGATAAAGCAGGCATTCCTAAATCGTAGAGAGAGCATAACAAGACTCATAGGATCAAAGGTAAAAACATGGACCAACTAGAAAAGACAACACAAAGGGAGGATTTGGACATGATAGTGTTTAAAAAAAAAAAAAACAACTCTGAAAAATATTGTAGTAGCCATTACAGAAAACAAAAAACAAAACAAAAACAATTTGTTCATCATAATGGAATATTTAAGTAGTTAAAACACAAGATCAAGCTTACATAGGACAACTATTTATATACACATAAATCCATTATGCATTCGGAAGAAAAATTTGGGAAAAAATTGACTTGCGTATCTATATAGATGTGTCCATCTGCTGTTGAAAGCAAGATCATTTTGAGATTGCATGGAGTCAACCCTCAGGTTACTCAACAATATTCAGGTGAACTATTACATTTTAGATTATAGGGAACAGGGACAAATTATCTCCTCTTAGAATAGAGAAATGGTATAATAAATTGTAAATGGATTTAAGTAGCAATGGTGTAGCACTGAAAACTTACATAAAGTTCCAAGTATGGATCAATATTCTTTGAAACTAAACAGTAGTACATTGCCTCTTAAATTCTACCAAGTCTTACTTTTGCTGTTCTTAACCAGAAATATTAGTATTCAAAGCAAAGACTTTACATTTCCAAAATTTGATGTTAATTAGGTTGAAGACAGTTTTTCACCAACAGGTTTGAACTTTTTGGATGACCATGATATTAAATTTCATAAATATAAAACAGAGTGAAAGTATTTCCTTTCAGGAGAATTAATGAATTTTTATAAGTTTCCTTTAAATGTTTTTATTAATAATACGAACTATCCACATACCTACTTTTTACTAAAATCATTCTATAATGTAAGAACTTTGACTTCAGAACTGTGCTTTTGTTTTTGTATGATACATACATACATATTATAGTAATAGTATAAATAAAAGTCTCCAAAAAAGTCAATATAGAACACAAGAAGGGCTGTTCACTTAGGACTCCTAATTAGAAGCAAAATTTTCATGCATAGAAATAAATACAATTTAAGTTTAGGCTGTTCATATACTAGTCTCATTTTAACAAACTTAAACACAAATTTTGGTAAGGAAAGTGAACGTTACGTTTATTTGGTCACTTAATGAATTAAAAATTTTACACATCTACCATTTGTTCTTAAAGTCATGGTGAATGTGTTAAAAGAAAAAAAGGGGATTTTTTGTTTTTCTTTTTTTATTTTGCTCAAATGATTTATTTTTTTGAGAAATCTTTTTAAATTTATTTTTTATTTAAAAAATTATTTTTATTTTAAAAATTTATTTTTTATTTAAAGAAGTCAAGCAGAGAGAGTCAATTATCGTGTGGTTTCACTTATTTGTGGAGCATAACAAATAGCATGGAGGACATGGGCAGTTAGAGAGGAGAAGGAAGTTGGGGGAAATTGAAAGGGGAGGTGAACCATGAGAGACTATGGACTCTAAAAACAATCTGAGGGATTTGACTTGGTGGATGGGTGGGAGGTTGGGGTACCAGATGGTGGGTATTAGAGAGGGCACGGATTGCATGGAGCACTGGGTGTGGTGAAAAAATAATGAATACTGTTATGCCGAAAATAAATAAAAAATAAATTAAAAAATAAAAGGTACGGAAGATGAGAAGAAAAAACAAGGGGCAAATGCAAGCCCAGAAGAAGCTACACAGTGTCTTGGGGCATTAGGGACTTGCAAATTAAAACAACAAGATATCAATGCACATCTAGAATGATTCAAACCCAAAACACTGACAAGACCGAAATACTGATGAGAATGTGGAGCAACAGAAATTCTCATTCATTGCTTGCATCAAAGAGAATGGTCTGACCACTTACATGTAGAATACAGTTTGGATTTTTTTTTCATCACAGTCTTATCCCATGATCCAACAGTTACTCTTCTAAATATTTATTCACATGAGTTGAAAACTTATCTTCACACAAAACCTGCACATAAAAGTTATATCACTTTCTTCGTTATTGTAAAAAATGGGAAACAATGAAAATGTCATACAATAGGTGAACAGATAAATTGGTAAATCCCAGGAACAGAAAATTATTCAGCAATAAAAAGAAACAGACTATCAAGTTTTGAAAAAACAGGGAGAAACCCTCAATATTTACTACAGATAAGCCTGTCCACAAAGACTACATACAGTATCCTTCCAACTAAATAACATTCTGAAAAGACAAATATATGGAGATAGTAGAAAGATAAGTGGTTGCTGGTGTTTAGGGATAAGAGTGAAAGATAAGTAGACAGAGCACAGGAAATTAGAGGGCAGAGAAATATTCTGTAACACATTGTAATGAACTACATACATACTATGCATTTATCAAAACTTCCAGAATATACAACACAAAGAGTGAACTCTAACATAAACTATGGACCTCAGGAAATGATAGCGTATCTGTCAATAAAGATTCAGTTTAACAAAAGTATCACAATAATGCAGTAAATTACTAACACAAGAAACTAAAGGAAACTATATGTGGGGGCAAATGATATATATCAAATTCGCAGTTTCTGATTTATTTTTCTATAACCCAAAACTATTCTAAAATATAACCTATTAATTAAAAAAAAACACCTAATTTCCAGTCCCAGTTCCACATGTCATTTCTTGCCAAGTTATAGCAAATGAAAACACTAAACGGACTGAAAAAGCAGTAACTCTTCATGGCTCTCTAAGAGAAGACAGGACACAGGTCAAAAAATCAACTGTCTCAAACACTGGAGAGACAAACACAGGAATACATGGGAGTTAAAACTTACCATAGTACAGACTCCAGCAGAAGTCACCACTGAAGGAGAACTAGGGTAGGAAACCCCAAAGTATAGTCACTCAGTTCCTACAGGCTCAACACAACTCTGAGAGATAAAAACTCCCAGGAAGAAGAGACCTAAAATGCCCCTCACCAGATACACCTCCAGCAGCTTGACCAGGTTTCCTCAATAAGTAATGGAAACAACCTCCCCCACTTGTGTTTTGGGCAGGGACAGGGAAAATTTGAAGTTGGTAAATGTAGATAATTATTCAGGATGATATGCTCGGTATTTTGGAAGTTATTATACTATTTCTTCTACTCTAGTAAATGTTTGAAATTTTCCACATTAATAAAAACAATGTTAAAAATCTTTAAAATTTGAAAAGAAAAAGAACTAACCAGAGCAGCCTGCTTTCCCCTCAACAAAGCCTACCCTCTAGGGAAACTATTTAACCACAGTCTAACCTGCTGGGGTGTTAGGAGATTCAGCTCACCTGATGAAAGAAAAATAGCCAAGTCCAGCCAGTCTAGTTTTCTAGGGGAAAGAAGGGAAATAGCCAAGTATAGACCATTCTAGCCTTCCTGTACCAACTAAAGGAAAGGAAAAAAACAAACAAAACAAAGCTGAGAAAAGCTTCTGAAGTTCAAAGTTCACAAGAGACATCCATTATCTAAAAGACTCACTAAAATATCATGAGACTTAATGCTTCCCTTCTCCTCATACTCATACTGTAACACCAAAGGTCTATTTATTTTTTCTTAAAATTTTATATATTTATTTGACACACACACAGAGAATACAAGCAGGCAGAGCAGCAAGCAGAGAGTCAGGGAGAAGCGGGCTCCTCATGGAGCAGGGTGACCCATGGTATCATGACTGAGCTGAAGGCAGCTGCTTAACGAACTGAGCCACCCAGGCATCCTGCAAAAGTCTATTTATAGCTGGTCCATTTACTCAGTACATCATGTCTGGCTATCAGGAAAAAATAAAGCATACCAAAAGGGCAAAGAACACAATTTGAAGAGACAGGGCAAGCATCTGAAACAGACATGGTAAGGATATTGGAATTATCAGGTCATGAATTTCAAACAACTGTAATTAATATTCTGATGGTTATAATGCATGGAACAGAGAGCATGCAAGAATACATGGGCCATGTGAACAGAGAAATGGAAATCCTAACAACCCAAAAGAGATGTTAGACACAGAACACACTTTGACAAAAATGAAGAGCACCTTGGATGGGTTTGTTAATAGACTGGACACAGCTGAGAAAAAAAATCCTGCAGAATCCTAGAGGAGAACATAGACAGTAATCTCTTCGAAATCAGCCACAGCAACTTCTTTTTTTTTTTTTTTTAAGATTTTACTTAATTATTTATTTGACACAGAGAGAGAGAGAGAGACCACAAGTAGGCAGAGAAGCAGGTGTGGGGTGGTAGTGGAAGCAGGCTCAATCCAAGGACCCTGGGATCATGACCTGGGCCAAAGGTAGAGGTTTAACTCACTGAGCCACCCAGGCACCCCAGCAACTTCCTTCAAGGTATGTCTCCAAAGGCAAAGGAAACAAAAGCCAAAATAAACATCAAAATCGAAAGCTTGTGCACAGCAAAAGAAACAGTCAAGAAAACAAAGTGGCAACCCACGGAAGGGAGAAAATATTTGCAAATGACAGTACAGACAAAAGGTTGATATCCAGGATCTATAAAGAACTCCTCAAACTCAACACACACAAAACAGATAATCATATCAAAAAATGGGCAGAAGATATGAACAGACAATTCTCCAATGAAGACATAGAAATGGCTATAAGACACTTGAAAAAATGTTCATCATCACTAGCCATCAGGGAGATTCAAATTAAAACTACATTGAGCTATCACCTTACACCAGTTAAAATGGCCAAAATTAGCAAGACAGGAAACAACACGTGTTGGAGTAGATGTGGAGAAAGGGGAACCCTCTTCCACTGTTGGTGGGAATGCAAGTTGGTGCAGCCTCTTTGGAGAACAGTGTGGAGATTCCTCAAGAAATTAAAAATAGAGCTTCCCTATGACCCTGCCATTGCACTCCTGGGTATTTACCCCAAAGATACAGATGTCGTGAAAAGAAGGGCCATCTGTACCCCAATGTTTATAGCAGCAATGGCCACGGTCTCCAAACTGTTGAAATAACCAAGATGGACGAATGGATAAGGAAGATGTGGTCCATATACACTATGGAGTCTTATGCCTCCATCAGAAAGGATGAATACCCAACTTCTCTAGCAACATGGACAGGACTGGAAGAGATGATGCTGAGTGAAAGAAGTCAAGCAGAGAGAGTCAGTTATCATATGGTTTCACTTATTTGTGGAGCATAACAAATAGCATGGAGGACATGGGGAGTTAGGAGAAGGGAGTTGGGGGAAATTGGAAGGGGAGGTGAACCATGAGAGACTATGGATGAAAAACAATCTGGGGGGTTTGAAGTGGTGGGGGGGTGTGTGGTTGGGGGAACCAGGTGGTGGGTATGAGAGAGGGCACGGATTGCATGGAGCACTGGATGTGGTATAAAAACAATGAATACTGTTATGCTGAATATAAATTTAAAAAGAAGAGGGAAAAAAATCTCTGTGCTTGAGAATATCTCAATAGGAGCCTTCAAACCTGGGGGTGGGGACTCCTCAAAACAGACACAATGCAATCAGTAGCAATAGCATCAGTGTAGCTCAGGATTGCCTACTACTAAATTCTCTAACTTCCACAGATGTGATGAAAACATTGTCCTCAACATACACACTGAAAAGGAACGCTATTCAGTTTGATAATTTCCAAGATGTTTTATTTGTTTTATGAAAACTGAATACTGAATACTGACCTGAAACTGAAAACTGAACACTGACCTGGCGATTCACAGGGGATTTACCCCTGGGGATAAAAATACATTTTATGTTTATAAAAAAATAAAAGAAATTAATAGAAAAAACTGAATACTGAAATGCAACAGATTCAAACATAAAACAATCTTTTGTTTCTTAAAGATAGCTGTAAATTACAAAAAAAAAGTAAAAGAAAGATAACAGGAACTATTGGCCAATGGTGCATATTTACTACTTAATAACTTCATATTTTCAATGGAACTAAAATTGTAGACAACAATAAAAAAGAAAAAATATATTTATGTTTTATATATACGAGGGGAAACCTGACTGCAGCTTTTCGTTGTGGCACTCCCAGCTGAGACTTGGGTTCTCATTAGATTTTGCCTTGGGGGCTCTTTCTTGTCAGTTTTAACACGTCTTATTCACATGGGGAAGTTGAGGGTTCTGTGTCCTCCTAGTTCAGATTCCCTGAGTATCCCAGGAGGAGAATGCTTGTGCAAGTGACTTATTAAGACAATGGTCCTGGGAGAATGAAGCCTTGCAATTGGAGAAGCAGGGAAGGAAGGCAAAGAAGCCAAGAAAGAGTGTAATTTCAGGCCAAGTTCTAAGTGTTTGATGGGTGGAAATAATGCTGCTCTACTGAGGAGGGCCATAGGGCCTTCTTCCCCATGGCCTCGAGGAGAGGGGTGAGGGAATCTCAGGACAGCCCCTGCAGGAACACAGCAGAGTTCAGATGCAACCAGGTGATGGAGATGGAAGGACCAGCCGGGTGGCAGCTCCCATGTGAAACAGAGGTAGTACCAGCTGTGGGAATGACCAAACAAGGAAGAGAACAGACAATGTGTGTGCTTGAGGGGGACGGTGGAGCTTAATCAGATGGAGAGCAATAGGAATCCATGCCCCAAGAGCCAAAGACGTGATTACCTCTGCACCCTAAGCTTAAAGGCCACTGAATCTATATGCTTGTCTCCACTTGTCAAACTACAGTTTTCTTTTGGGAATCTTCTGTTTCAAGACACCGAGGATTTTCATGTGGCCAAAGATTAGACAAACATTCCGGCCATCCCTTGAGTCCTCACCAGCATCACACTCAGGCTTGGGAGGGTTCTTCATGCAGATGGAAGCATCCAAAGCCAGCTCTGAAAAGAAAAGGTCAACAGGATGTGCTGTGATTCATGATCTTTCTGAGCCTCCACCTACATTGATGTCAAAGAAGGACAGTGGGTAGAGTAAGATAGGCCATCCAACAGTTCACAGGTGAGGGGACACCAAAGGACACACTTCGATTTTTCCCTGTTGTGTTCATCTCTCTCACACTCCCGTAAGGATAATGGTGCCAGGAGGCCAACATGTTCACAAAGGACAAATGTGAAATCAAGAGAAATAGAATTGGTAAAAAGAAATAGTTCTGGGGAAGAGAAGACAAAGTCAAGGAAAATGTGCTGGAAAGAGGCTGCATTGTTGGAGAGAAGAGACTACAGAGCTCAGCCAAAGTCCAGGTTGAAGGGAAGCCTTTTGGGAGCAACCAGGGAAGAGAAAGCTGGGGAATTTACACAACACACTTCAACATGCTGTACATTTCACACATGTGCACGATGTATAATATAAACATTGAATAGACATCATGTATGTGACATAACTTCTAAATGTGTGTGTCTGTCTGTATGTACATATCTATATTTAACTGAGTCAATGATTAAATAGGGATTTAGGGGACATGGAACATAATATTCTAACCCCACTTCTGCTCATTTGAAATGGGAAAAAACACATGGAATCTACAGGAATGAGAGAAGTGATGCTGAGAAACAGGTGAGCATGGAAGGGTATTGGGGGAGCTGGTGGGAACAAATCAGAGTAAAACTATCTGTCACAGCGCAAAAGTTTGCATTCACTTCCAGTTGATAGACTGAAATGTAATCCCCAGTGTCATGGTACTATGGGGTAAGACTTTGGGAGGCAGATCCTCCCATAAAAGGGATCCATGCCCTATAAAAAAGACCCCACCAAATTCCATCGCCTCTGTGCCCTGTGAGGACAGAGCCAGAAGGTGGCCACCTCTGAACCAGGAAGGCAGTGTCACCAGTCCCAGAATGTGCCCCTGTTTGATTGTGGTTCTGTTGTGCATCCAGAACTGTGAGATACTGATTTCTGTTGTTAAGAAGTCAGCCCAACAGTGGCATTTTTGTTATAATAACCAGAGTGGACAAAGTAACTGGCATGGAGCCTGGTTTCCTGCTCCGGCCTCTGTGGGAGATGAGTCAAAGAGAGAGGAAGAGAGCCAGCGGGATGAGTCAGGGCTGGGACAGTGGGTACCAAGGAGAAGTGACAGGCTTGAGGGAGAGGACTGTAAGGATGGCAAGTTCTAAGGCCATTGTCAGGGCTGTGCTTCCAGAACACTCACTGAGCTCTTTCTCTGGCACTTCTCCCTGGTGCCACAGTGCTGCTGCTGCTGCTGATGTCACCTCCCCATGGGAACTGCATCTCTTCATTTCTCAGGGAGATTGGTGCCTGACAGAGGAGCCCCAGGCCACCCCAGACACCAAGAAGAGACACGAAGTGCTGGAGGGTAAGGGACACAGACCGAGAGGAGGGTGGAGAAGCTCAGTCTTGAGGAATTTCGAGCAGCAGTGGATCCTGATGAACAGGAGGCTGGGGATGAGGCCCCACAGGTGAGGGGAGATGATGGGCTAGATGGAGGATTATAGGAGAGAGTGACGTGTATACTTAATGGAACAAAGTAGACTTTTATTTCCTTAGAAAAGGAAAAAACAAAAATAAGCAGGAGATGGTGTTGTGAGGCCAGTATTTCCACTGTGACTGTGAGCACCAAACAGAGAAGATTGGCTTGAAGATGTTGAAGGTGAGTTAACTGGGCACATTAGGCTTTCTGAGAAAGGCAGGCAGGATGGGCTCTAGCGATAGCAGAGATGCTAAATGCTGTTCCTCCAGGCATGAAACAATGCCCTGAAACCATTTCCAAGAGTTGAAAACTATAGGGATCTGAGGATTAGACGGGACAAGTTGATACATATTGCTGAGCAATTTTGTTGGATCAGGGATCCTAGAAATTATATTTCATGTTCTCAATCAATGAGACGAAGACACCATTTTCTGTGGTTTTCAGTAAAGGGACTGAAGGGAACATATGTAAGAAGAGGAAGAAGTTGGCCGGTGAAAGAACCAGTAAGTTGCAAGCCCAGCACGTGGTTCAGAGCTGATACTAAACACCAGGCTCTTGCTCACCTTTCTGTATTGAAGCATTATGGGGCTTGACACACACCTGCATTCTGAGACATGTGTCTGAACCTTTCTCATCCCTCCCTCCCTGGGAACCCAGACCTGGATGTCAGCTTCTCTGAGCGAGCTGTGCAGAACACAGGGATGTCAGGCATCCTAGTCAAGAGCCTCTAGGGGACCCATGGTGAGAACAGATAGGGCCTAGGAACTCTCAGCCCTGATTGCTTTTGGGTGGAGAATCTCATGGAGACGCTCATCTCCTGGAGGAGCTGGATGAGCCGCAGCCTCTGTTCACATGACAGAGTCACTCCCAGGGTAGGTGTTGGCAGAGGTGTGGCTGGCTCCCATGTGACATTGGGGACTGTCGTACAATATTTTGTTCACATTTACAGCTGTTTCAAATAATTTGATAGAAAAGCAGAGATGAAAAGGCAAGCCCTGTCCCCACTTAGTGCCTAATAGGACCAAGTGCAGAGCAGTGAATAGTCTAGGCTGATGAGGGTCTGACGTCCACGCCTACTGGCCAAGAATCCTGGGCAAGGGATGTGACCTTGCTGGTGTTCAGTGCCCTTGGCTCTCATAGGAGATGCTACACCAACTGGAGAATGTCCCTGTGAGGACCCTGTGATTCCAGCACAATAAAGCTCCTGGCTGTATGTAATTTAATATTGAATCCAAGAGCAGAGATCAAACCAGTATGATTCTACAAGGCTTTTTGGCATAGATTCATCTTTCGGCCTGTTTGGGTTGTTGGATATAGAGAAGACAGGCTTCCTGGTACCCCCTCTCCCGGGGAAAATTGTTCCCCTCACAATGGGAGTACTTACCATCTCATGTAGATCCAAGAAGGTTTCTTGCTTTTCACATGTGGATGAGGCACTTGTATAAAGAAGGCCTCCAGGTGTCTGGCAGGTCCTGGCCAACTGAAGAAGTCAAATAACATTCATCCAGTGACCTCTGTGGGACTTCATTCTCTTCTGTCACTGGCAGCTCCCTGTGGAGCCTTCTGTCACTAGGAGGACTGGAGATGCAACAAGAAGGCTGAGTCAATGTGGAGTCCCAGCTGTTTTTGACAGAAGGAGGAGGGACTGGTCACAGGAAACAATCGGGAAGTCCTCATCCAGGGAGATGAGCCATTTTGCCTCCATCTGGGGCCAGAGTGTGGATGTGCTGGGGATAGTTCAGGGAGCCATGGAGGGAAAGAGAGCAGGAGGTGGTCAGAGCATGGCCAAAATGGGAGTTTAAAGGGAAAGAGTCTCAACTTCCCCAGTGCATGACAGCCTCAACACACAGCACAGTCAGAAAACAATCCAACCAGCACTAACTCTTTTGCATACATTTTGGTGAAATTTACAGAAGACCCCAAGACAACCCTCGCTATGGCAACATTGTGGATTCCCAGAAAGCTTGTGTGTCCAAGGCCTACGTGTTTTCCTAAACACTCTTCTTGCCATGAATTCTTGCCAACATCATAATGCAAAACCAGCAGAGACAGATGGCATCTTAGGCTGGATCCAAATCAAAGAGAGACCGTGATAATGCCAGAAATCCTGTGATTGCTGGGTCTACCAGCATCAGTCTGAAACTGTCCTTTTGGATGGGGCTTTGCCTGGTTTGAGGATCAGAGTAATGCTGGTTTCATCAAAAGAATCTGAAAGTATTCCTTCTGTTTCTATTCTTTGAAACAGCTTCAGGAGAATAGGTATTTCTTCTTTAAATGTTCAGTAGAATTCCCCAGGGAATCCGTCAGGTCCTGGGTTCTTGTTTTTGGGAGGTTTTTGATCACTGCTTCAGTCTCATTACTAGATATCAGACTATCCAAGTTGTCAGTTTTTTCCTGTTTCAGTCTGGGAAGTTTAGAGGTTTCCAGAATTGCATTAATTTCTTCAAGGTTGCTGAACTTATTGGCATAGAACTGTTAATAATTTCTGATGATTGTTTCCATTTCCTTTGTGTTAATTGTGGTCTTTCCCCTTTCATTCATAATTTTATTAATTTGGGTCCTTTCTTTTTTCTTTTGAATTACATTGGGCAGTGGTTTATTGATCTTATTGATTCTTTCAAAGAACCAGCTTCTAGTTTCATTGATGTGTTCTACTGTATCTCTAGATAACTCACTGATCTCTGCTCTAATCTTGATTATTTCCCTTCATGTGCATAGTGTTAACTTAATTTGTTGTTGAATTTCTGGTCCTTAAGATGTAAAGAGAGCTGGTGTATGCGGGATTTTTTAGTTTTTTTGAGTGAGGCTTCGATAGCTGTGTATTTCTCCCAAGGGACTGTAGGTTCCAAGTTTAGGGGGGATTAGGCATGGGGCCTATACAAGTGGCAAAGTGAAAGAGGGAACATTGCTAATGGACAATTTTGTGGGTATCCAAATGGGTGAAATAGGTACATTTAGCACTTTCTAGATTTTCCTAGATCTCAAATGTCACCATTAAATAAAAGCCCATGATTCTTCAGAGTTACCTGGGGTAAATCGGGTCTTGGTCTTCTTCCTCCAAAAGATTATTATGACTTCCTACAAATAGAGAGAGACAGGGCCAATCACATTCAACAGAGCACCATTTATGCATTAAAATTAAATATCTGCTACAGCTAGCACTGGGGCATAATTATCCTTAGTGGGGCCGAGGATAATGTGAGAGAAATCCTCCAGGAGGCCACAGGGAATGTCTTGGGAATGTGTCATGGTTTGCTTTCCTTAGCCATTGGGCATGAGCTCCCTGATGTGGTCGGGCCATATAGACAGAGTCTTGTGTATGGAGCGAAATGTTTTACCATAGATTCTGGGGGAACATCTTACCTGAATTTTAAAAACTTACTGCAACCTTCTCACCTTCCCTTATCTCATGAGATACTCTATCTGTGATGATTTAAAGGCATTTCAACACAGAGACCATACTGATGGATAGAATCTGCAAATCCTCAAATCAAGAGGAATCTTTTGTGTAAAATCCTTTGTGCTACACAGACATAGGAGACATGCATGGGGTGGGGCAATGCTCAGGCTCAACTTTGCTTCAGGGAAACATCCAAGCCAGCTGATGGCAGAGAAGCTGATGTCCTGATACTCCAACAATGATGACTCACTCAAGGTAGCCAACATAGAGGACACAGACTGTGGGGATCAGAGCAGTCAAATTAGGGAAACAACCAGTCCAAAGATATAGGTAAGGCTGATGACATCTTTGGACAGGCATAAAAGTGCAAGGACATTGGGTATGAAAACAAGAGCAGTACAGATGAGGAGAAATATTTAATGGAAATCAGGAGCAAAGACGGACACCTTGGCCTGTGTAAGACAAGTGGGTGTGAGTTGTCACATCTGCCTTGAATCCAGTGTCCTAAGTTAGGACCAGGGCTTGAGATGAGGAGCAAAGTGCAGGTCCATGACTCACCTGATGTCTGTGCTGAAAAGTCTATCCTAGAGACTGACTGACATCCCTATGTCTACCGAAATTCTACACAGGGATGAGACATCTCATTGTAATCAGAATTTGGGATACCAAACATAGGGGGTCAACTTGGGAGTCCAGTTGGATCTTTTTCACCTTGACAGCGGAGGACTTGCTAGTTAATTCCAGAGCAGAACAGATGTCTATATCTTTAAATGAGTTGATGTAAGCCCTCCTATAAGTTGCATGCTGGTTAGATGATTCAGGAAGGGGTGAATCAGTCAAAGAGCATTCACCCAGTGATTCCCCTTGGGCATCCTGCTCTTTCACTTCTGGCAGCATCATGCTGAGCCTGGGAAGGTGGAGAGATCTGAACATTAAAACAAGAAAAGGAGACACCCCAGCATCCTACTGATTTTGATGGGAAGCGGAGATGCAGAGTTATAACAAAGGAGCACAGCCATTATTGTTGCAAAAATTATCCTCCTCTTTCATGAGCAGTCTGTGGCTGCTGTGGAGACAGTAGAGTTATCTAGAGAACAGAAGGATCCCAGGATAGTGGCCAGATAACAGAGTTTCTGAGCAAAAAACTGAACGATTGTAAAATGGAAGTCATGGCTCACTGTAACTGTAGAGAATCCTAAATATGGTTTTGACACTTTTGCATAAATGCTGATGCTGTTATGTTCAGTGATCAAGTGAACACGACTTTTTTTTTTTAATTTCTTTTCAGTGTAACAGTATTCATTGTTCTTGCTCCACACCCAGTGCTCCATGCAATACGTGCCCTCCCCAAAACCCACCAACTGGTTCCATCAACCTCCCACCCCTGTCCCTTCAAAACCCTCAGATTGTTTTCCAGGGTCCATAGTCTCTCATATTTCACCTCCCCTTCCAATTTTAAAAGGCATCCTCAACCTGGAGAGATCTTATGTGTTCAGTGACTCTTTCTCTAACTACTGTGATAAAATGTGAATTTTTTTCTAGGTATTCTTTTGCTAGAATATATCCTCAATGTGGTAACACCAAAGAGGGAGAGACAGCTATGCCTGTCACTGTGGATTTACCAAAAGAAGACAAAAAGGGGAATGCAGAGAATCCCACTGACTAATCAATTCACCAAGTTCAACTGAATCCAAGTTAGTGAGATGGAGGGGTCCATTAATGGAATTTAGCCATGTAACACAGTGAAGACACACATCATGGTTAAAAGAGATAGTTTCTGGTTGGAGAATGGATGAAATAGATACATTCATCAGTTTCTATTTTTTTCATTGAAATGCAGTCCTTAAATTTAACCACTGAAATAGCAACCCATGACTCTTTCTTTTTATTATTTACATATAATGTTATTTGTTTCAGTGGTACAGGTCTGTGAATCTTCCGTCTTATACAATGCACAGCACTCACCATAGCACATACCCTCCCCAATGTCCATCACCTAGCCGCCCCATCCCTCCCCCACCCCCAGCAGCCCTCAGTTTGTTTCTCCAGATTAAGAGTCTCTTATAAAAATCCATGAGTTTTCAGAGTTACCTGGGACCTACGAGGTCTTGGTCTTCTTTCTCCTCACAATGGAATTGATTTTCTGTAAACAGAGACAATGCCAGTCATTAAGCAGATCACTTTCAGTACAAAAGAGTTCAGTGTCTAATGCTGCCCAGGCACTCAGATATGCTCAATGTGAGAGCATGTTCAGTGAGAAGATTACATGAGGATGCCTCGTGTATTGCCTTATGATAACTGCCTTGATTTACCAGCCTTAGCCATTGGGTAGATTATCATCCCAGTTTCCCCTATCTGAGGTCTGTGTAAACACTTTAACTTCTCTTTTTTTCACAGATTCTGAAGAGCCAGCCTCTTTGCATTCTAAAAGGATTACTGCAGTATTCAGTCTTCTCTCCTCAGATAGCTGGGTTGCTGAAAGCTTAGTGGAATTTATACACTGAGACTGAGCAGATGGAATGCAACTACAAACCCTCAAGTTAAAGTGAGTCTTTGGTGCTACACAGATCTGTAGTGCAATTTGTGTGGGGGGAAGGAAATGCCAAGGCACAGCTGTGCTGCTAGAAATACGCAAACAGGCTATCAGTGGAGGCACTGATGGTGGGTTTTCAGACAACTGTTTAGGAAGAAAGGCCAACCTAAAGGAGATAGATAATGGGGCTAAGAAGAACAAAACCAGTTAACCCTGGACAAGAATACCATTTGACTGTGGCAGGCATAGGTTCATAAAGGACCTGGCTCAGAGATGAAATGTACAGCTTATTAAATGTGAGAAAAGAAATTTCATCCAGATTAGGTCTGACAGACATCTTCTCTGGTCATATTGCTGAGGTGAGTTGAGTTTGTGGTGCCTGACATGGGCCCAGTGACCTGACAGAGAAGCCAGGGTGACTGGTGATTCCCTGGGAGTAGGAAGAGAGGAAAGTTCCCTAACCCACCTAATGTCTGGGCTTAAAACTCCATCTTAGGGCCCAGTTCAGATCAATATGTCTCTACAGAGCTTGCCCACTGGGATAACCTGTCTGGGCACAGAAGAGGTCTAGGGTATAAAGAACAGGAGATCTGTGTGGATTTCTACTGGGAGCTTTATCACCTGGAAAATGGAGTACTCACTGGCCCCTTCCAGAGAGGAGCAGACTTCTGGGTTCTCAGGTGAGAAGATGGCGGTGCTCTTGTAAGGCCAGTAGGAGTCAGAAAGGTCAGGAAGCACTGAGTATGTCAAGTAGCATTCATCCAGAGAGTCCCATGAGGTGTCCTTCTCTACTACCTCTAGCAGATGTTTGCTGAGCCTGCTACATGGGGACAACTGAACATTAACCTCAGAGGGATCTGAATTCTCTGTCTTGTCTGGCTTTGATGGAGGGCAGAAGGGAGTGGTCCAGAAAGCAAAGAGGTTAACCTAGGAAAGAGAGGAACAACTCTTCTTGTGTTTGTGGGACAAAGTGTGTGCTTGTGACAGCTGTGGCAGATAGAAAGGACAATAAGTGCTCAGTACACAAGCCAAATAGCAAGCTTGTGAAGGAAGAGACTGAATTCTCTCTGTGGTGTCCAGCCATGACTAAGTACATACAGAGTTCCAGAATGGTGGCTTTCCCCCTTCATTCAAATGACATTGAATTCTGCATCTAGTGGCCAACCACTGGCAGCTTTGGGAACAGGTGACTGTCCCAGGTATCTCATGCCTGGGAAGGTCCTTTTCTCTAAATAATGTGGCATGATAGAATATGTTTGTCTTCTTGCCATGATATTTTCATTCTATGAACACTGTCAATTGATAAGTCCAATAGGCAGAAAGAAGACATGCATGTCTCTGTAAAATAGACCGGGGAAAATGAGTGATTCCTGTAATATATTAGTTCACCTGGGTCAGCTGGCTGTGGGTTAGTTACTCAACTAGAGAAGTACTTCAGAAATGGGGAGCAATCCCAGTACCACAAAGAAAACAGACAACGTTGTGAAAATGGATAATTTGTCATTGACCAAATGGGTAATAGAGCTCTCTTCAGGACTTTCTGATTTTCCCTGGTTGCCACTTTGCAATTCACAGCCCCTATGTATTCAGAATTACCTGGTGGCAACTGACTCCTGTCCTTTCAGCCCATCCTGATCCATTTGGGGTTTTCTGCAAATAAAAGAAGACAAAGTGACACCAAGCAGATTCCCCTTCACAAATGCCCACTCCTGTGTCCCATGTAGCACTGGGCAGAAATGTAAGCAGAGTAATTACAGGCAACTGTGAGAAAAATCATCCTGGAGAACTTAGGTCCTTGTAAGCAATCACTGGGATTGCTCTCTTGAGCCATAAAACAAATGTTCCTGATATGTCAGGCCATCATCACAGCATCCTGCCTTGAGACTATGCAAAGAACAAATGATTCTCTTCCCCAAGATTGGAGAACTACCCAGCTACTTCCTAGAGTGTTGCTGCACTCTTCAGGCTTTTTCCATCTGAAATGCTATTGGTTAGTTGTTTAGAGGAATCAGCCATTGAGATGAAATCAAAGAATGGAATCTACACACCATCAAATAAGAATAATCTTCAAAGCCACAAAGAAACAAGAGCTTTTTATGGGTGAGGAAAGTTTCAGGATCTTGCCTTGCTCCAGAAAATATACACTGCATGATAGCATGGAACTAGTTCTGATTCTCTGATTACTTAAGACAAATGGAGACACAGACTAAGTGAGCAGAGTGAACCAGGATACTGACATCTCCAAATATATAGAAAAGGCTGCCAGCTACCTTGGCAGGCATTGAAATTCAGGGATATGGCTTAAGAATGAAAATTAGGTCCTTGCAAGAGACACAAGAGATGAATTCAAAAGTAGGAGGTCTGGAAGTGACCTCCTGTACCTGGGCTAGAGTGGTACTCTCTGGCAGGGCTGCCTTGAGTGCAGTGATGGGCAGTGGCCCAGACATAAAAGTGCTGTGGCTTAGACAGGAGTTGAGCAAAGCTCACTGACTCATGGAATATCTTATTTTGAACTCTGTCCTAGAGCCTGAATCAAAAGAGTTTGTAAGTATATGATTGACTTATGAGGGTCAAGTCCTTCAATCTACATAGCATGTGAGGAACAAGATATATGGATATTACTTGGGGACCATGTGCGGTTTCTGCCCCTTTGGAATGGGAACATTCAGAGCCTATATCCAGAGCAGAACCGAATTCTTATGCATCAAATGGGAATTTGCCATCAGTGCAACACTTGTTGCTTTCATGCTCTTCTTCTAAAATTGAAGGAGTCAAAACACATATATCCACTGTGTCCTGTAGTTCTTCCTTCTTTTCGCCTTCATGATGCTCCATGCTGTGACGGTAAGATAGGAATGATAAAAGATCAAATCAGAAGCATCAGACACCATTGCTTCCTAGCTGTTTTTGATCAGAGTTAATAGGTTGTGCTCACAGAAAGCAATTTGGCTTCCCCTTGAAGGAAAAAAATATTCCAATATGAGGACAAGACTGTGGCATCCTATATGAGGATCGGTGAGAGACAGAGCTGTAGATGCTCTGTGCACTGGCCCCAGAACCAAGTGATGGAGGAGGAGACTAAACTCTCCATCATAGTCATGACTCCCAGCACACAGAGGGAATCCAAAGCCATGGCTTTAACTCTTCTACATACAATGTATTAACTTTTATCTGCAGTGCCCAAATGACTATAGCTTCTGAGGCCTTACTCTCAGGCATGCTGACTCCAATGAATATTTTCCCACTATTTTGATAGGACATAAATTTATTCTTCAATTTACTCCCTTGCTATTAAAAATCCTGCCAAGATGATGCTGTCAAACAGGCACAAAGCTGATATGCTTCTCACCTGTATTTGCACCACTGAGGAGAGAACAGCTGATTACAGGAATCCCTGGGTTGGGTTAGTTCCTGTGTGTCTACTCTCCGTAGGTTACTCAACATGTGAGGGAGTAAGAAATTGAGGCCTCCACAACCACCACATGGAAATAGAGGACATGGTTAAAGGGGATGTTCTTCTATTAGCCGTATGGATGAAATAGTTCCAGGCAACGCTTTGTCTTTATCCCTGAATGTGAGGTCTCCAAGGGTCACCAGGAAAATTCAGAGTCTATAGTATTCAATTACCTAGAGCACATTGGTTGTTTTCCATTTTCTTCCCCAAGATCATTTTGACTTTCTGCAAGGAAGTTTGGAGACAGCAGGTCACACTAAGGAAATCACACTTCCCATGTTACCAACACAGTGAGCACACACACTGCAAGGACATTAATATTCTCAGTGTACAACCATACTCTTCTGGCAGGGATATTCCAGGATATCCAAGGGTAAGCCTTCAGAGAATTAGACAGGACTGCACCCTGACCTGCTGGGGGAAATTCTTTTCCTTGTCCCCTGCAAATTATCCCAATATTCTTCTCTAATGTGAGTCTGTGAAAAGAGATTATATTTTCCCCCAGAGATGCAGGGGAAGAACCCAGGCACCTGACAGAAGTGTTGCTGCAAAAGGGGATAATTCCATGAGATATCATGATCTTCTAGCTTCTCAGGAATTTATACTTGAGACTAGAATAATAAATCAATTGTAGCAACCATCAAATCAAAAAGACTCTTTGGTCTTCTTCTAAAACAAAAGCCATTTGTGGTTTTAGTGATGCCAGATCCCAACCTTGCTTCACAGAAGCAAACACACAAGGTAATGACACAGTTATTTTCAGGTGACTGCTTAGCTAAGTTGAGCCAGCATAGAGAAGAGAGAAACTGGGAGTGAGAGCAGTGAAATGAGGGAAAGCCCCTTATGTCAGCCAACAATGTTGGACAGGCCTAGAACCTCGAGAGGTTGATCATAAAGAGAAAGTATCAGTGCATATTGCAAAAGATATTTTATCCAAGTAGGGTATCTGACAACAACTTTGTGGATGTCCTACTGAGGTGGATAGAGTTTGATGCCCCAAACACTGGGGCAATGACCTGACAGTGGGGCTGGAGGGTCCGAGGCATGGTCCCTACTTAGAATGGTTGAAGGGTCCCTGACCCACCTGACCTCTATGTTTCCAAATTCATTATGTCCTGATTTAAAGCAATGTGTGTGTCTATAGGGCCTGTGTATAGAGATGACCTTCTGCAGTGTAGACAAGGTGTGTGGAACAAACAATATGGACACTACCTGAGGGAACACATGGAGTTTCATCCCATTTGGAATGGGAGCATTCACAGGCTAAATCTGGAGCAGAGCCTAATTCCTGTTCATTTAATGGGAACTCGCCATCATTGTAAGACTGGTCACTGTCACACCCTTCTTGCAGAGTTGAAGAAGTCAACTGGGAGAGTAGCAGCAGCAGATACTCAGAGCACCAGCCACAGAAGGACCTACAAGGCCTGAGACTCAACCATCCCAGTGTGGTACAGTCACCACATGAAGTGAAGATGAAGACCAGCCCAGGGGCAACCACCATATACCACCATGTATGTCTGTGGTTACAGCTCTGGACTCCTTACAGCCTGCAGAAATGTGTGCCTTCTTGGCACCTTTGTATTAATTAGTGTCACATGACGCCCTGAGTTTTTGTTTTTTGGTTAATTACTTCTCTTGGTATTTAATTTTGGTAGTTATCTCTTTAGCATTTCCTTTGCTGCTCACCTCCCTACCAAGGACCTTAGAGACTGTGGAAAATAAATATGCATCTCCTTCCATCGTCCATTTACAGGGAAGAATGGCTATTTTGTAGGTATTGTGAATCCTAAGGCTGTTAATTCATCTTGGTCTTCCAAGCCCCATAAAGACAACAGATAACCAGACTCACAGGGCATCCTGGGTTGATCATCTGCAGTCCTGCTCATCCTTGCATCTGGCACCTGGGACTCTCTTGATCTCACTTACTTTTCTTTCTACGTCCCTGTACATTCTTACCCACACGTTACCAGTTCCTGAATATGCATTGTCACCTGGATCATTGTTTTTTATTCTTCTTAATCCTCCTGATTGTCCTAATAATCTGCAAAGTAATCCAGAATTGTCCCTTCAGCTATTTCCCACATTATCACTATAAGCACAGCAGCTTTTGTGGCCCTAGAGACATAAGTGTCTTTGCGTGACTAGATGTTCTACTGAGTTTAGGGCAGTGTCTTTAAGATCTGCTGTGACCTGAGTTTCTGATCCATTAGGCAGTGTGTCTGTGATTCTGAGGCTCAGCATCGCTGAACCTGGGCAACTGTTTCTCCTGTCTCTTGTTGTCCATATCAGGGGATTGTTGTCCAGGTTCAGACGAGATTGGGCACGTTCAGGGTGGTATGGCCATGGACTGTCCAGGTTCAGTCTTAACTTCCACAAGCATGTCTTGCTGCAGACCCCAAGTCCCACCCAGACACAGACTCTGTGCATTCACAGCACTCACACAGAGCCTCCTCGCCCTCATGACAGGACAACCAGCCTTTCCCACATCCCTCCACCAGGTACTTCATGACCCCAACATAGGCTTCAGTGTCCTCAAGGGGACGTCTGTCTATGAAAAGTGTTCAATCTAAACTGTGCTCCCACCTTCAAATCATACTGACTCCAGTACCACATCCAACTCCACATGGTCGGGGCCTTTCTTTTTTTACTGAAGTACATTCAAGAATTTTCCCATTTGATCACTATGGTGACAAGAATTTATTTGATATACATTACAGATGAGGGCATAGCTTTGAGAAAGTAAAAATCACTCTCTCACCCACGGTCAATGCAGACTGGGCTGAGTCTGGGAACCTCCCTCTTCTGCAAGGGATCCTTGCATACTAACAAGCTGCCTCATCACATTTCCCTTTCCAGGCTCTAAATCTGTTCCATGCTGCCTCCTGCCCCAAACACTGTGTCCCCTCAGGGATGAAGCAAGGCAGGTGGACCATGTGACGTCCACCCTGTGCATTGCTCCTCTCTGCTACCACCTCCTAGTCCTGGTCCTCTCATGGCCTCACATGTGGCGGGAACCCAGGAAAGCTGCTGCAAACAGTATGAGGGCAGGAGGGGAGTCTCTTGGGATCCCAGGGACTTGGAGCAGCGCAGTGCAATCAGGGTCTGTGGCTATCTTACCTGGACTGAGCTTTCAGGCAAGGCACTTGGCCTGCCTGTGTCCCTCAGCCATTTTCTCTTGGAAGACCTGTCCTTGGCAATGCTCATTGTCATTTTGGGTGAGGAGGTCCTTGAGGTACTTATTGAGTAGTTGGGAAACATCTTTCCCTTCCTGTAGCTTCTCATACAAACGGGTCAGCTCTTTATCCTGATCTTTAACTAGGATATGATATTGCCTAGGGTGGGACAGAGAAAATTGTTAAATCCAAGTAATTGAACAGTAGATAATAAAAGCTTTTGTGGAGGTTTGTGGCAGAGCTTCCCCAAGGAGTCCTTGAAGCTAAAGTCTGGCCTGTGTGGTGACCTGTCTGGCAGAGAAAGAAGAAGGTAAAACAAGGCCTCCTCTGTATTCAGAGTGTTCTTCTGGTCATGCCTGGACTTCCCCTGCATCTTTACTTCTGTAAACAAAGGCAGGTGTCCTCCTAAGAACACATCAGGAAGATGTCCCTTCAGATGCTCACCTGGGGCACACACATTTCCCTAGAAAACTACGTATAGTGCAGTGTGCAGTGAATGGACACAGTGCCAGACACAGAAGTGTGGACAGTACGGCTCACATTAACTGGTGTGCTCAGGAGAATGGCGGGTCAAGAAGACAGCATTTTCTGAGAGAAAGGATGGCAGACTGCAGTCAGCCAGGTCCTGACAGTGTGCAAAGTAAATGGGGTCTTGGTCTCACAACATTGTCAAAATGCTAAATGTCGTGAATTGTTCCCTTGTATGTGGTGATTTTGATTTTTTTTTTAAGAGGAAATGAGGCTCTCAGTCATTAGATTCCATCATTTACCAGTCACTATTGTCTACTGGTTTTGGACATGTTTGTATAATATGACTGCCATGATGGTTTCTGCCCCTCTCCGGGCCCAGACTTTTGCTACCCCAAGTCAGAAATGTCCACAGTTTCTCTCTAGCCTCCCACAGAGAGCCCTCCTTACCTGAGCTTCTCAGCCAACGTGTCTGCCTGCTTGCCCATCTCAAACAGCATCTCCTTCCCCAGCACGGATTCAATGACGTTGGTGGACTGTTCACACTCTGAGAAACAGAGACGGCTGCCTCAGTGTAAAGCTGGACATGCTGCTATGCTCTCTGCCTTCAAAGGAGGAGGCAGGGTCTATCCCAGGACAATTGGAACTGGGCAACCAGGCTCTGTGCTGGGAGCTCCACGTCTTTTTCGTCAGCCTCCCAAATACAGGACAGTGGTTTATTCCCTGTTTTAGATCCCAGGAAAGAACAGCCCCAGGACACAGAGAGGAACTAAATGCCCTGATTAACTGGTATTTTGCAGAGTCAGAATTCGTATCTCCTGATTGCAACACTGATCATGGCCCAGCAAGGTCTTGCAGCCTCTTAAGGAAAGCACTAAGCAGGGCCAGGATGTAAGGCCCCAAGGATTACATGACTGATAGATACCCTGAGCTGGGATTCCTATACTGAACAATTTCTCAAAGATAAAAATTCTCCCAGAAATGCCTGTGTGAACTAGAATGCAAAAAACCAGAATGACTTGAAAGGAACATGGCCAAATCCTCATGATGTTTGTGTCATTGAAGCAGTAGAATCATGAAAAGAATTTACATGGTCCCAGGCTCTTTTGTGAGAGCTTAACAAAAAATTCCTCAGGATTCATTCCAACTCAGAGAAGTAGGTCTCACAATGGTAGTAGTTTAACAGAGAGGGAAACTGAGACATAGGAAGATAGGCATCAGGGATTTGTCAGTCGAGGCAGACTGACTCAGAGCCCATGCTCTTCACCCCTGTGCTGTGTGACCTCCACCCCAAGCCCTTGGATGGTAACTGTCTTCATCATCTTCGCAACTGGTTTTCCACAGTTACATGATGATTATCAGGAAAGTTGCAATCGAAACTTTGCTTCTCCTTCCCTGAGAGGTAATCATCTCTTCACTTTCCTAAAGAGCAGTTTTCAATTTTTACTTGTCACCGCCTCACTCATTTTTAATTATACCTCCCCTTGTTGTATTGAAGGCAAACTGTGAGTGAATGACAAAAATTCAGCCTCAGCATTTCTTCTTGTCATTCAGCTGTGCATGTGCTCCATTCTCAGGGTTCCTTCTGCCACCACAGCCCCTTCCTAATGAACAGGCAGCTGAGCTCCCCAATTCAGGCTGACTGTGGGGGAGGGCTTGCCCCATACACTGACCTGGGTGGTTTCTGGACCTGTGGATTTCCCCACTCACCCTCATTTTTACTTGGCCACGTGTCTCATGGCTCAGGCCTGGACCTGCTGACCATCCTTCCTCACTGAAGGTTGCTCAGCTCAGGGAGAGACACAGGAGGTAGCAAAGATTGTCTCATATTCCCTGAAACACCCCCAGTCTTCCAACCATGTATCACCTGTCCTCCATGGACTCGGGAAGCAGATCCTGAACACGGGTTCCATCTCACCTGGGGAGTCCCTGTGTGGATGGCATCCTTCATGGATACCACAGTTTCAGGGAAACCAGACCCCACCTCCTTCTTTTGGAAAGCAGGTAGTGTCACCTGCTATAGTCCTACCCCTCCCCACAAACCCGGTGCTGCGTGGACCATCAGCATGTTTCTGCAGTGTAGCTAGCTTGGTGCTTTGCCAATGGAACATCCAAGAACCAAGACCTGATGGAGTTCCTTAGTCCCAGACCAACTGAGATGAAGGGTCTGCTATAGGACAGAGAGGATCCTGACAGGACCAGTCATCTCTGTGTCTGCACCAGGAATCAATCACTGGGATGAAAGCTCTAACCCACCCTATAGGTCACTGCTAACCTGGGGAGGATGTGAACATACTTGTCTTCCGTTTTCTCATCCTCAGGAAACTGAGGGTCAAATACCAACTTCTACCATTACTGCATTCTGGTCGGAATGAAATTTATGGTGACATTAGAAATGAAGAAGATAGCATCTGAAGAGGCTTTTCATTTTGTAGAAGGAGTACACACAGCCATGACTTTGTAGAGCAGGACCTTGTAGGACTTACTGTATTTCTACAGTTGGTTGGCCAGGAAGTAGGCAGTAGCTTCAGATATAAAGAATTTCTTCTTAAGGTCTCAGAAGTCCTGCTTGCTTTTTTCCAGCTGGAATTGAAGCCCTTGGTTTATTTTCAGGAGACTGATTTCTGCCCCTGTCCTGCACAGAGATGCAAGAGGTGCTGCCATGGTGATGTGTGGCCGGAAAGGTAGGGATGAGCACCAAGGAGAAGAAACCCAAACACATGATGGGTTAAAAACCAGTGCCATCAAGTAGGTTTAATCAGGGCTGAGGGGTGAGGAAAAAATTCTTTACTTACTGTTGGGAACAATTTGAACAACATTCCATAGCACTTGAGAATCGGTAACCACAAAAACAAGTTTCAAGATGGCAGAGTTGGGAGCCAAAGGCACTGCTTGTAGCTCAGACTCCAACTGGAATGACCAAGGGAGCCTCCAGAATAGCAGCTAACACTCTGTACTTTCACTAACAGAATGGAACGCCCAGAGTGTCAGTGGAACTTTGGGAGACCCTGCCTTCCAGTTGCCAAGGCCATGCTGGTATACAAGGCTTCTTGGTCTCCCCTGAAGGTCACCACTGATGGGTCCCACCCATCAGTGGCCAATGTCAATAGTTCTCTACCCTTGTGCTGATAGCACAGTTCCCATCTCTTTTTAAAACATTATCTCAGCATAGTTCTCATTGTTCATTCTTATGTGTGTATGATATCATCAAGGGAGAAATACTTTGCCAATAAGTTTTGGGTCTTCTTTCTCTTTATTTATTTGAGAGAGAGAATGGGGGCATGGGTACAGGGAGAAAGTGTGATAAGGGGCTCAACGTCACAACCCCTGAGATCATGACCCTAGCCTAAACCCAAGGTCAGATGCTCAACCAAGGGAACTACTCAGGCAACCCACCCAAGAGGTTTTCGATTTCCTAAGGGCTTTCATGAACTCATCCCACTTCTCTTTAAGGTAACCCTATCTTAAGGCTTTTCCAGTAAAAGAAATTTGTAAAGTCATAGACTAACACGATGTTCTTCTCTAGGTCTTTTCTAGTTTTATTTTTTTCTCTCTATCCATTAGAAACACAAGAGAAGCATGCTAGCAGTTTAGTTATCATTAGTTGCTTTGTATTTGAAAAGCTTTTCAATTTATTTAGATCTTCCTCCATTTACAATACTTTATTAGGATGTATGTAGTAAATAAAGCTTTCTTTTATGCAAAAACAAAACAAAGCAAAAACAAAATCAAAACCAAAAACAAGACAGAAACCAGAGTTAGTTTATGCAATTAACTTTGAAAATTTTTTTCTGTCCCAACTTTCTCAATATTCTTTCTGCATCTCTGTGTTATGTAGACTTCTTTTCGCATCCTATGGACATATGATTTCAATTTTCTTAGCTATTTACCTTGCATTGAAATTGCTATTTCGAAGGTAACCCTGTGTTTCACTTTTTGAGGATCTGCCAAGCTATTTTCCAAAGCAAAGCAATGACACCATTTTGCATTCCCACCAGGTATGTGTAAGAATTCCATTTCTCTATAAGTTTCCTGACACATGTATTGTCTCTTTGTTTGAAGTCCCACTAGTGGGTTGAAATGGGATCTCACTGCACTTTAGATCTGTATTTTCTTTTTTTTTTTAAGATTTTATTTATTTGACAGAGAGAGAGATCACAAGTAGGCAGAGAGGCAGGCAGAGAGAGGAGGAAGCAGGCTACCTGCTGAGCAGAGAACCTGATGCGGGGCTCAGTCCCAGGACTCTGGGATCATGACCTGAGCCAAAGGCAGAATTTTTAACCCACGGAGCCACCCAGGTGCCTATATCTGTATTTTCCTAATGACTAATGATGCTGAGCATCTTTTCTTGTGTTCACTGTTGCATTGGTATTATCCTTTAGAGAAAGTCTATTGAAACTCTTTTTCCCTTTCTTATATTGGCTGTCCTTTTCCTGACTGGTTAGTTGTAAGAGGTTTCTTTCAATGTATTCTATATAGCAGACCTTCATCAGATAATACGATTTACAAATATTTCTCCCACTCCATAGATTGGCTTTTCACTTCCTTGATAGTGTCCTTTGAAACAAAAATGCTTTTAACTTGAATGAATGAATGAATGAATGCATGAATGAAATCCAGTTTATCTATTGATTTGTTGGGTTGCTTGTACATTTAAGAAATCAGCTTCTATCCCCAAATCATGAAGATGCATACCTCTATGTTCCTTAAAACATTGTTTTTGAATGAGAACTTTCCTGGGTTTTAGTGGGTGGTGGACGTTATTTAATAATGTCTTTTGAAAAAAAAGTCTCTTGTCTGTTGATTGATATTTCTCTCAATTGATGCTCATGTACCCGTTTTCCCTACTGTGGAGCATGCCATGGCCTATAACGGTCATTTTCGAAATGGCATCTATCAATATGCTGGCTTTGGTTCAAGGGAGAGTCCTGGTTCTAGAGTGGTGCTGGTCTTAAACTCACCCACAGTTTCACAAATTGCTCAGAGCCTTTGGAGGTGAGTAGTTGATCTTTTTGAGGAACATGTGTCTGGTAGTCCAGATCATTCTAGGGTTCTAGGACTTTCTCAGCCCCCTCCAGACTGATGGGGCTTCCATTAATCTCTGGTCTTAATGGAAAGTAGACCTGCTTCAGGATCTTGGCAAAGTTGTTCCATACAAATTGTTTCCTCTCCAATCTTTTTATATATACATTATTTCTTTCTAGGAGAGGAGAAAGGATATTTATATCAGAACAGCTTGTCTATTCTTTGCCAATTGTCTGTCTTTTTAAAAATGCATAAAGGAGGGGCACCAGGGTGGCTCAGTTGTTAACCATCTAACTTCCGCTCAGGTCATGAGCTCAGGGTCTTGGGGTCAAGCCCCATGTCAGGTTCCCTGCTCTGCCCAGAGCCTGCTTTTCCCTGTACCTCTGCTACTCCCCCTGCTTGTGCTCTCTCACTATCTCTAGCAAATAAATAAAATCTTTAAAAAAAAAACACAAATCCATCTATATCCCTACCTCAATCAATATTTCGATACATTTTTATGCTGGGTAAGATTTCAAGGGTTTTATGTTTGTTTATACATTCCTCTGTTACTGGACTTTCATGTTCTCGTTTTAGGCAGTTATAATTTAGGCATAATAATTAAACTGTTATGAACTTTCACATGCTGATCGTTCTATAGACATATTGTGTAAATACCTACGAATGGAATGACTGTCCATAGGATTTATATTTCATCTTATAAGTGGAAGTCAGCTATTCAAAGTGGTGGTACAATATTTCATTCCCACAGCTACATGAGATTTCCAAGTGTTTTTTATGAGATTTCAGACTTTCTGACTTTAGACATACCAGTAGATACACATGGTATCTCTTTGTATACTGATTTCTTTCCCTCCTGACTAAAGAGTTGTGCCTCTGGTCATGTGCTAATGAACCATTCGTATAACTTGTTTTGTGAAGTTTCTGTCAAGTCTTTCGGCCAATTATTTTATTGTATTAATTATCTTCTCAGACTACATGATATCTAATTCTAGAGAAAAGTCCTTTGTCAGAGATAAACATACTTCTATACTGTGGCTTCCCTTTATGTTCTCTTAAGGTTGTCTTTTCTTCGAGAGTTACATATAGAAATGTTAAGATAGATAAATTCATTTTCATATCCAAAGCAATGATTCATTGCTTACTTCAAGCTTGCAAAATTATATGGTTGATTTTTTTTTTTGAAAATAGAAGAACCACTTAGTGAATTTCAGGGTTTGAAAGGTTTTTTGTCTTTTTTTTTTTTTTGTATTTAAACTGTTTCAACAGGTATATTGATGTATAATTTCCATGCAGTAAATTATATATAATTAAAGTCTCACATTTAAGAAGTTTGAACATATATATGCATCACCCCAGTAGTGGGTATATCTATCACCCCCAAAAGTTTCCTTGTGCTTCTAGCAATTCTTCCCTCATACTCCCACCTCAGGAAACCACTGATTGGCTTTCTGTAACAATAGAATTATATTCAATTTCTGAGGTTTTATATAATGAAATAATATGCTATCTACATGTTTTGTTCTGATGTATTTTTGCTCAGAATAATTATCTGAGAAAAAAAAATTTTTTCTTACCCATTTTGTTATGTATGTGAAGAGATTACTCTGTAAAACTGAATAATATTCCATGAGCTGGGTATGTCACAATTTGTTTGGATCACTAACCTGTAAATGGATTTCAATGACAATTAAAAATAAGAGTTTCAAATAAAATAAAATAAAATAAAATAAAATAAAATAAAATAACCATTAAAAAATAAGAGTTGCAATCAATAGATTTTTTAAATATATCTTTTTTTTTTTCATTTGAGTGGAATGGTGATGGCCAATGGTAAGTATAGGTTTAATATTCTGACGAATTTCCCAACTGTTGGGGTGCTTGGGTGCCTGAGTTGGTTAAGCATTTGGCATTGATTCTGGCTCAGGTCATGATCTCATTGGTGGTGAGACAGAGTCCTAAGTAGGGCTCAGCGCTCAGCAGGGAGTTTTCCTGAGATTCTATCCCTCTCCTTTTCCCTCTGCCCCTCCCCCACTCACTTTCACTTCCTCTCTCTCAAAGAAGTCAGTCTTAAGGGGAAAAAAAAAGTTTCCAGAATATTTTCTAGAGTAGTAGAATTTAGTCTTCCCATCTGCAGTGTATGAGAAATCTAGCTCCCTCACATCCTTGCCAATAATTGGGATGGAGATCCTTTTCATTTTTGCCATTTTATTGGCAAATAATGGTTTAAATTGTATTTTCCCAAGGACTAATGATATAGATCTTGTCATGTTGTTATATACCTTCCATATATATTCTTTGCTGAATTGCCTTTATGCATCTTTTACCCATTTGATTTTATTATTTTAATTTTTAAAGGTTTTATTTTTTCATTTGAAAGAGAGAAAGAGAGCAAGATCAGGGGTGTGGGGCAGGGTGAGGAGGGCAGAGTGAGAGAACTCCCTGCTCATGGGAGATTGAGAGAGGGCGGCAGGGGCTAGATCCCAGGACGCTGAGATCATGACATGAGCCAAAGGCAGCTGCTTCACCAGCTGAGCCAGCCAGAAACTTTTATTTTACCCATTTTTAATTGGATTGGCTTCTTATTGACTTTTGAGAGTTCTTTCAATGTTGTATTAGGAGACCTTCCTCAGGTATGAAATTCATAACTATTTTCTCCATATGTGTGACTTGACTTCGCATTCTCTCACCAATGGCTTCTGAAGAGACAAAGTTTTAACTTTTAATGAAATCCAGTTTATCAATTTGTTCTTTCAAAAATCACAATTTTGGTGTAATATCTAAGAAAACAATGTCCAGGAGCACCTGGGTGACTCTGTCGATTAAATGTCAGCTTTTGGCTCAGGTCATGATCCCAGGGTTCTGGGATACAGCCCTGCATCAGGTTCCTTGCTCAGTGGGGGGCCCATTTCTCCCTGTCCCTCTGCTTCTCCCCTGCTTGTGCTCTCTCTTTCACTCTGTCACATAAATAAATAAAATCTAAAAGAACAGAAATCATTGTCCAACTTAAGGTTATAAGGATTTTTTTAAAGGTTTATTTATTGTGGCATCTGGCTAGCTCAGTTGCTTCCTCATCTGCCTTCGGCTGAGGTCATGATCCCAAGGCCCTGGGGTTGCCCACACCCCCCCCTTCGCCCTTCCCTCCCCAGATTGGGTTCCCTGCTCAGCGGGGAGTCTGCTTGTCCCTCTGCCTGTCCCATTTTTTTTAACTTTTAGAGAGACTGACTGAGACAGAGCATGTGGGGAAAGGGACTGAGGGAGAGAAATTAAAGCCGACTGCCAACTGAGAGCACAGCCAACTCTGGGATTGATCCCACAACCCACGAGATCAGGATGTGAGTCAATATCATGGGTCACATGAGCCACCGACTAGGTGACCCAGGTGCTCCTAAAGATTTTCTCCTATGTCTTCTTCTGAAAGTTTTAACATTTTAGAGTATTGATTTAGGCTCATGCTCTATATTAGGCTAATTTTTGTATAATGTAAGTTATGGATCCAATTTTATATATTTATTTTTATATGCATACCCATGTCATGTCCATATTCATGTGTTGAAAAGATTACATTTACCCCTTGTTGAAAGATTATATTTTTTAAAAAAATTATTTATGTGGAGGTGGCAGAGGAAGAGAAAGAGAATAACAAGCAGACCCCCTCTTAACATGGAGCCTGATGAGGGACTAGATCCCAAGGATCCCGAGATCATGACCTGAGTCAACATCAAGAGTCAGATGCTTCACCAGCTGGGCCACCCTCGTGCTCTAAAAGATTATGTTTTTTACAGTGCCTTGCTTCTCACATTTGTCAAAAATCTGTTCACTATATAAGTATTAGTTTGTTTTTGGATTCTGTAATCCATTTCATTGATCTACTTACCTGTCATATGCCAATACCAATCTATCTTGATTACTATGATTTCAGAATGGTTCTTCAAATCAGGTACAGCTAACCCTAAAACTTGGTTCTTTGCTTCACGAGTGTATGGCTATATGATGTCATTTATATTTGTATATGAATTTTAAAATCAACTGGTCACTTTCTACCAAAGACACGGGCTGAGATTTTGAGAAAGATTGAATTGAATGTATAGATCAAATGGGGAAAGTTGATGTTTGAACAGTATTGAATCTTGCCACCCTCAAATAAGGAAGTTCTCTTCATTTTCTAAGGCTTCATTCACTTCTCTGTGAAATATTTTGTGATTTTCAGTCAGATCTATCCCTCAGTATTTCAAGCTTCATGCTATTACAAATGATACCGCTTTTCACCTTTCAGTTAGGCACTGCAATCACATAAATCACACCTGAGTTTTATACATTGATGTTGGGTCTTGATGCAAGCAAATGCATTTGAGATTCAAGCTGGATCTGGCAGTGACCGTATCTTTGGAGATTTAGGTATTTGTTAGGTGAGAAGGATCTGATTCCATTCCCTTGCACTTTTCTCAGCAGCCCAACGAAAAGGAATAATCCAACCCAAATCCAGTCGTATGCCACGAAAGATTGTCCAGAGTCTTGTGGACAAATGGATGCAAAATGTTTTGTATGTCCATTAATACACTTTCCTTGAGAGTAACCATTCAGTTGGCAAGGCTGCCAATTTATCTTGTGTGTAGCTGTAACACCACAGTTGCAAAATTTATAGACTGATGTTCCCACTTATTATTTAATTTAGTCTTCAGTAATCTATTGCCGGCATTATGTACTGCCAGAAAATTTGGAACAGTATTCAATGATATATCCATCAAATGCCATGAGTTTGTGCCCAAATCTGATTTTTCTCATTTCTGATGTGGTCTATTATAGGATGGCACCAACAGCATGAAAATAAGTAATAGTGACAGGCTGAGGGGTGTGTGTGATCAACTTGTGTGATCACTTGTGTGACTGAGTTGTGTGACTCAGTTGCCTTATGAGACAAAGGCTTATACTCCAAATCTGAAGTAGGTGTCCATTGCCATCTGTCTGTAAGCATCAGGTCTGGATTCTGCAACAGAATCTGCAATCCTTTGTGTCAGCTCCATTTCCCCAAAGAAGAGTGAAGATGTTTGACTTAAGTAATGATTGGTGTGTGTAGCATATTTAAGATACATCTTTAGTCATTGGATTTAACATCCTATCAGGTAAAACTTGCTCACCTGCATAACTCACAAGGTCACATTCCCTGGGTCTCAGGTAACAGGTCTCAAAGAAATCAAAGCATCTATTCAGTGTTAGGTGTCTCATAAAGTTCACCCCTGATGGGTTAACATGTGGCTCACAAACAGCTTTAAATATTTTTGCTTTAGGTTTGCTTAATGGTTTTCTAAATTCCAATTATGTGAGTAACTTTTAGATGAGTTTTTTAAAAGATTTTATTCATTTGACAGACATAGATCAAAAGTAGGCAGAGCAACAGGCAGAGGGAGGGGGGAAGCAGGCTCCCCGCTGAGCAGAGAACCAGATGCGGGGCTCTATCTCAACCCTGAGATCATGACCTGATCCAAAGGCAGAGGCATAACCCACTGAGCCACCCGGGTTCCCCCCTGGCCAGTTTTTATTTCCCAATGCTCTGCCAATTTCACTGGACCTATGAGTCAATATAAACATAGATTTATTCCAATTTGTTTATAACCAACTGATCATTGTGTAGATGACATACAATTCCATACATTCTTTCCTTTACCTGTTTATTTTTTGATGCCAAAATGATATATTACTCACCTCTTCTGCTCTCTGTTGGAAAAAAAAAAAACAAATCTGCTTTACCTTGTTGTTCATCAAAGTCATCATAGGATTTCTTTAAACCTGCATATTTGTGAGCATTGTTATTTTTAAAAGATTTTATTTATTTTAGAGAGAGTAGTATGATCTGGGAGAACAGAGGGGATGGAGAGGGACAAAGAAGCTGAAGTAGATTCTGTGCTGAGCATGGAGCCCAACTCAGTGTTGATCCCACTACCACCAGCTCATGACTGAGCTGAAACCAAAAGTCAGATGCTTCACTGACTGAGCCACCCAGGTGCTCCTTGGTATCTATGAATAGAAAAGTCACTTTTGTTTGAAGCCAATAGTGTATAACCTGTGAAAGAATGACTGCAGTTCATGGACTAATCTTTTAGTGTCGATTGAATCCAAAATTGTGCTAGACATGTTTTCCCAAGATTGTGTAATGTTACCATGAGCCAGCCCACCTGCAACTTCAAGCCCCAAACCTTCTTCTCCAAGACCTAAGAGACACTGTCACAAACTCAACCCATACCCTTCTTGGGCCACTGCCCAAGTTATCTGTTCTATTGCATGACCCTACAGGCAGAGTAACTTTCCATTTATGTGCATTAAGAGCATCCTGTTTCTGTACAACCAATGGAAGTAAGTGGTTTGCTTTGTTATTTGGCACCTAGAGCCATGATTAGGGTCAGATTTGTAAGGGCATAACTCCCTTCGGTAAGAATGGACATCTCCAACCCTTATCCAAACATCCTTGATCCCTCTAAGCCCACACTTTCTTGGAAGACATCCACCATGAAGGCAGCTCCAAGGTTGAAACTAGGGGACTGGGGCAGAGCTTCATGGTCGCATCCTCCTCCTCTGAGAACTGGGTGTTTCCAGCAGAACAAACAAATCCCAATCTGTCCTGTGGGGCTCCTCGGCAGGGGCACAGGTTCACTATGGACTAAGTTATTCTCCTGGTCCTCCGTGCTCAGCTCAGGCAGTTCCTTGCAGAGTTGGATGCTGGTGTATTCATTCCTCAGGTTCCCCTGATTTTTCTGAACTCGAATGGTCCTTATTCTTCCGTCCCTTTGCAACCACGTGCTCCACCATTGCCTTGTCTTTCTTTGCGTTATTCTCATCCTGCAAACCTGCTAATATCCAGTCTTCCATCTGCTCCCTCTGTTCTCTGCTTTCAGTGTGGACTCAGCTCAGGTTCCTGCAGGAGACACACAGAGAAGGGACCAAGTCGGGTCTCAGCTGCAGTCCCCAAAGCTTTGGAACAGGCACCTCAATTCCTTGTGCACTCAGAGAAACTGAGCAGGAAGGGACTTTGGAGAATTTGAATATCAACCTTATCTTACACATGAGGAAACTGAGGCCCACAGACATTGGGAGAATTTCCCAAACTCCCCTTCCAGCTGATAGCAGCAGAGCCTCCACATAGGCTTGGCTGTAAGCTTCCGTGTCTAGGCTCCTACACACCCTCCAGAAACCTACTTCTGAATTTCAGGGGACACTGAAATTTAAAGTTTAACTTAAAAATAAATAATTTTGCAGAGACTTTGGATCAAATGTAGGTATTTCTACTGTTTATAATACCAGAAGGGCCTATCTGGGGACAGATCTTTTCTCACAATTATATAATGCTATTACTTATATTCACTTTTAAATCACTGGCTAAGATATTAGGATCACATAACAGGAAAGTGTTAAATAATATCTATCATAATCACAAGTAAAATTCACTTATTTGTTTATCTATAAAATATCTAACTCCAGTGTCAAAGTTCATTTTCCTGAGACTGGCATTTGGTCTACCTTGCTCACTCCATGTCCCCAGTGATTCCTGCCCAGTGAAACATTCACTAAATACTTGTCCAGTGGATAAATAACAGTTCCCAGCAATAATTATAGTTTACTGATCTCTAGTCCCAACCATATTTTCATTCAAACCCTATCCCAGGTCTGTGCTGAAGCAAGAACAGCACAGCCTTAAGAAAAGCAGTGTGAGTTCCCAATGCCACATATGCTTTAGTGGACGATATAATTACCTCTTTGAGCATATTTATCTTAGGTACAATAGAGTGTGTAGGATATAAATTAGAGAAGGCAGCATGAAGCACGGGAATGTTAGATATGAAATGGGATATCATGTAACAGACAGGGCTCCCATCCCTGGGCACCAGCTGCAGAGCTCCATCAGAGTCACTATGGTGCCTGTTCCATTCCCCTGGGGGTAAGGGCACTTCAGACAAAAAATTGAAGGAGATCCTCAGGTATGGACAAAGTCCATTTTAATCAAATGGCTGAGGATGGAGACTCTGAAAGACCCAATGCTCACAAGACTAACTGCTTTGAGCAGACCATGTCCTTCATCTAAGATGGCTTTCAGTGGGGCGAGGGGACATTTCCAGGAAGGGCTCCTACCTGATGTGGGTCCTGCTTCCACAATTTGGGTCTGTAGGTCTTCTGCTGCCCTACAGATTTCCTCCTCTGTTCTAATTGCTGGGGATGTCCGCCCTCAGCGGGGTCATTCCTTTGTGAAGGCCTCCGTCATTTATTCTCCTCCTGGAGAAGAGACAGCAGAGATCGTTTCTGGGGATCCACAATTCTAGCCTTCTCCTAAGGCACATGGGTAAGCTGAAATAGTCATGACAGATAGAAATCTGGTCAGGGAAGAGGATCCCAGATGAGTGATATGGTGAGGGCAGCCGCTCCTGGGGGAGAGAACCACAATAACGTCACTATCAGACCTGTTCAGGTGGGGACAACATACCAACCATTAAGGGGAGGATGCTGTATGAGAAGGAAGTGTAAGAGCCAGAGACCTATGAAAGAAAGGAAAAAATAATAATTAAATGAAGATGCAAACGAATGGGAGCCCAGAGGCAAAACCTCATGTCTTGAGGCCTTGAAACCTAACCAAGGAATTCCTGCTGAATTTTGTTTGGGAGGCTTTCCAAATTATTTTGGATCAGTGACCTTTTAATATCTTCCATTTTGCCTCTTTTTCAGATAGAACCTGAACAAATGTAAATGGTTCTATAGTTTCACAGGTCCACAGAGAGAGGGGAATTGTACTCTGCGCTTAATGGACACCTTCAGGAATCATCCACACCTGACATAAGTGATTCAGATGTGATTTTGGAATTTTGAGCTGATTACACAACATTTTTTTTTTCTACTTTGAACTGATGCTGCCATGGAATAAAACTTGGAAACCTTAGGGATAAGGTAAATGTATTTTGCATTTGGAAGGGACATGTATTCCTGAAACCAGAGGCTGGACTATAGTGAAGAGAAGTTAAAATGGTTTCCAAATATGTCTCCCCCAAATCCCTGGAACTTGTTAGAGTGACGAGACATTGCTTCCATGGTGATGTTGTTATACAGCATGGCTGACTTTAAGATGGGAAGATTATCTGGGTGGACCAGATCTAATTGCATGACTCCTTATATATGAGAGCTTTCTCTGGCTAGCAGAAGACAGAATCAGAGTGAATCATGAGAAGGACTCAGCATACAATTACTTGTTTGACAATGGAAAAGGCGCCATGAAAAAAGAATGTAGGCAGCTTCTAGATGCAGAGCATGGCCTCTGGTTGACTGTCAGCAAGAAAACAAGGACTTCAGTCTTACAACCACAAGCAAATGAATTATTTTTTCACTTATTTTAATTTTTTAATTTAAACTCAATTAATTAACATATATTATTAGTTTCAGAAGTAAATGTCAGGGAGTCATCAGTCTTATATAATACCTAGTACTCATTACATCACATACCCTCCTTAATGCCCAGCACCCAGTTACCCCATCACCCCACCTATCTCCCGCCAGTAATGATTAAGATTCTTTTGTGGTTTATCTCCCTCTCTGGTTTTGTCTTGTTTTCTTTTTTCCCTCTCTTCCCCCATGATCTTCTGTTTTGTTTCTTTAATTCCATGTATCAGTGAGATCATATGATAATGGTCTTTCTCTGACTTATTTCACTTAGCATGATACCCTTGTCCTACCCATGTTGTTGCAAACGGCAAGATTTCATTTTTTAATGGCTGTATAATATTGTGTGTGTGTGTGTGTGTGTGTGTGTGTGTGTGTGTGTGTGTGTGTGACATCTTTTTTATCTATTCACCTGTCTGTGGATACCTGGGCTCTTTCCATAGTTTGGCTATTGTAGACATTGCTGCTGTGAACATTGGGGTACAGGTGCCCCTTTGGATCACTACACTGGCATCTTTGGGGTTAATACCCAGGAGTGCAATTGCAGGTCATAGGGTAGCTCTATTTGCAACTTTTTGAAGAACCTATATACTGTTTTCCAGAGTTGCTGCTCCAGCCTGCATTCCCATCAACAGTGTAAGAGGGTTCCCCTTTCTCTGCATCCTCACCAACATCAGTCCTTTCTTGACTCATTTTAGCCAATTTTCAGCCATTCTGACTGGTGTGAGATGGTATCCCATTGTGGTTTTTATTTGTATTTCCCTTATGCCAAGTGATGTTGAGCACTTTTTCATGTGTCTGTTGGACATCTGGATATCTTCTTTGCAGAAATGTCTGTTCATGTCTTCTGCCCATTGCTTGATTGGATTATTTGTTCTTTAGGTGTTGAGTTTGATAAGTTCTTTATAGAATTTGGATACTAGCCCTTTATCTGATAAGACATTTACAAATATTTTCTCTCATTCTGTCAGCTGTCTTTTAGTTTTGTCAACTGTTTCCTTTGCTGTGCAAAAGCGTTTGATCTTGTTGAAGTTCCAGTAGTTCATTTTTGCCCTTGTTTCCCTTGCCTTTGGAGACGTGAAACAAATAAATTCTACCAGTAACTGTAGTGAGCTTGGAAGAGGAGCCTGAGCATCAGATGAAAACATAACAAGCTGATATCTGGATTTCAGACTTGTGAGGAAACTAGTCACCCAGGCAGAGCAGATGCACCTGGAAGAGGCATAAAAAGCCTGTCCCTGTCGCTAATCCCCAAAGGAACTTGATCTCCATCCCCTACACGCAAGCCTCCAGATAGGCAGGGAGAATGTGATCCCTGGGGACTCCTGACCCCTGAGGCTGGGGGAAGAACCCTGCAGGTGTAAAGCCGCAGGAAGGCCAGAGGGAGGAAAAGCTGTGTGCACACACTTCTGAGAGTCAGCAGGTCTCTTTCCCCAGATGGTTCCATGGTGTAATGGTGAGCACTCTGGACTGTGAATTCAGATCTTGATGGAACCTTGCCCTTTGTGCCAAGCTGCCGCTGCCTTTTGCTTTCCTCTCTGATACCGAGCCAGTGGCATGTGGCACGCCTTCTCCCGAGGGTGTCCTCACCTTGCACCCATTCACCTGCATGGGTAGAAAATGATGTCAGTGTGAAACAGCTTTTCTTACCTCTGTCGTACTGGGGTGAGAATGGAGTTTCTTGGGTCTTGGGTTGGAGCACAAGGTTGAGTGCCTTTCATGTTCTTTTCCTCCAGTCCTTTCCTCTCTCAGCTCTCCGAAGAATCCCGAGTATCTGTTCAGGCCAGTAGGGGTCGGAGTTGTCCTAAACTCAGCCTGGGGAGTCGGTCTGGTTGGTCAACCTTTAACTGCAGGAAATAAGAGATTCTGGCTGAGGATTCTCTGGGCCTCATCTGCTGCCACCCACAGTCTCCCCCTTCTTACTCCCTTGGATCTACTCCAACAAGACACCATAGGAAAAGGAGACCACTATCTTTTCCTTCTATTCACAGAGTCTTTGAAATATTAAAGCTTTTGTAGATATTAACAGATTCTCAATTTGTTGGGCTGGAATGGAAGAGAGATAAAATCCTGAAAAGAACTAAATATACTTTGTAAAAGTACCATAAAGTTAGAAGAATAAGACTACCCATTTCTGGAGTTAGTATAAAGCTTCAGTTAGCAAGATATTGTGGGTGAGCAGAGGGATAGACATACAGACCAATAAAACAGAATAGAAGGTCCAGAAATAGGGCTACAGAAATATGTCCACTTCATTATTGACAAAAGTGTAAAAGAAATTCAGTGAAGAAAGACTTTTATTTTTTTTTCAACAAATTGTGTCGGCATAATTTGACATCCATATGAAGAAAAAATCCACCTAAACCATACAGTTTATGAAAAAAAAAAACCATAGAGAACAGACTAAGTGTTTTATAGAAGAAAATCTTCATGGAATGGGGTTAGGCAGTATTTTTAGGGATGTCACTCAAAGTGCTATCCAGAAAAAAGAAATAAATTAATTGTACTTCATTGAAATTAAAAATGTTTTCCAAAAAACAGCTAAAAGAATGAAAAGTTACAGATTGCAAGAAAAAAATCACAAATAGGACAAAAGGCTGGTGACAAGAATATATAAAGAAATCTTAAACTAACAATAAGGAAACAAATAATAATGAAAAAATAGGCAAAAGACATGAACAGACTTCTCTAGAGGATATAAGCACATAAATGTCGTCAAGCATCAGGGAAATGCAAACTGAAACCATAATGAAATAGCATTACACATCTATTAGAATGACAGTACCAAGCATCTGGGATAAGGAGTAACTAGAATTCTCTTAACACTGCTGGTGAGAATACACAATGGTATAGGCACTCTGGAAAAGATTTGGTAGTTTCTCATAAAGTTAAGCATGCAAGTAGTATATGACCTAGCAAACTTGGGTTGCCAGGAATCTGCCTCAAAGAAATGAAAACTAGTGTTCACACAAAAATCTCTACAGGAATATTCATAGCTGCTATATTTGTAAGAGCAGAAGCTACAATCATCCAATGTGGTTCAAAAGGATACCTGATAGACAAAACAGTGGCATACCCACTGGATGGAATATTCTGCAGTAAACAGGAACTGTTGATCTACAAAACAAATCCCAACTCCACCTTGCTGAGTAAAAGAAGCCAGTTTGAAAAGGCTACATACTGTATGGCTTCCATTCTTATGACAGTCTCAGAAAACAAAATAGAGAGATAGATCTATAGATCTCTATCTATATATCCCACAAATCGATAGATATATATATATAGCGATGGACAGATCAGTGATTGCAAGGGCTTACCGTTGGCTGTGAGTTGTAACAGTAACAAGATAGCACAAAGAAGGTTTTTGGAGAGATGAAACTGTATGTATTGTAATTATGATGATGACTACACAAATACACATATACGTTAAAATTTATGGAGAATTTGTACCAACAAAAGTCTGTTTCACTATGATAATAAAGACATCAGTGGAAGTCAGACACTACAGACTAAACAAGTGAGATGTGAAAAGCTGGGATTTATGCTTCTACCTAAGGGCAGCAAGAATTCCGTTTCGAAGGCAAAGCTGGGTGCTTTTCTTAGAGTCTTACCCATCAATGAAAGTGAGTGGTTCCCGGTGCAGGCTCTTTCCTCCCTCAAAGCGGATCTGGCTCTTTGCTGTCTTTGCCTCCAGTCTCCGGGGTAAGAGTGGGGACTCTGGGCGCTGCAGACCTCGCCTCTGGGCGACTTTTCCGCCTTTCCCCAAGTTAGGCAGGTCTCTCTCTGTCCCTGTTGGGAGCTGAGGCTGGGAGCTCCGCCACGTGGGACCTCCAGAGCCGGATTCAGCTGTTCGCAGTCTTCAGTTTCATTGCGGGAAATCGCACCCTATCTCCAGCTTTACTGGGATGGAAGGTTGCTTAAAGAGGAAAAAGAGCGAGTATTCAAGCCAGGGTTACTAGGGTCGCAAGGTGGAGAACTAACCACTGTACGACCAACGCAGGCCGTGGACAACCTGCTGCGTTGTGGTCAAGATCTATAAACCGACCTAAATAGACTCAGCGTTTTTTAACCAGTTTTGCTTTCAGTGGCTAGAGTTGGTGCCTCTCAGCTTTATTTTCACTCCTCCTCCCTTTGCCCTTTCTTTCTCCTACTCCAGACCGCCCTCACTCCCATCCACTTCCTATGCTCTTCAGCTCTCCTCATCACCTTTCTCCCTGCGCCCACCCGCGTCCCCTAGGCTGAGGCCGCAGCACCACCCTGGGTGGGGAGTTCTGGGTGGTGTCCTCTAAAGGTTTCCATTATCAGGACCTTGACTTGGCTCTAAATCAGCTTCCGGTATAAAAATTTTAAAGAATGGCCGACTTTGACTTTTTTCCATACAGGGAATTCTCTAGCACTAAAATTAATCGTCCAAGGTGAAATTCCTCGTGCCTCTCCTGTCCCCTTCAGGCCCCTGCGGCAGAATGGACTCCTTCACGGGGCATTTATTTGGTGCCAAAGTGTCAGGCAATATTGTAAGCGAGGGGCCTGCATTGTGAACAAACCCAAATCCCTGCCCCCATGGAGTCCCCATCTAGTGGCCTCCAAGGGTTGGCACGGTGGAGAAACAGCTGATTATGGTTCTTCAGGCTCGCACCCTCCTCCCCGCCTCCCGCGATCTGGAGGAACTAGAGAAGAAGACCAGGACACGTAAAGTGGAGCATAGAACTGGACAATGGATGACTTCCAACCAAGAGGCTGCGGTTGTCACCAGGGCACCTGATGTTTGATCTTGGGAGTTCACAGGCTGGGCTCCAAGTCACCACCCAAAACTCTTGGCCTCAATATCTCCCGCGCGTTTTCAGGCTTCAGGAGCAGGGAGGGAGGTTAGACCAAACAGAAGAGTTGAGGGTGCCCTAGCTTGGGCACAAAAATCACTTCTCTGTCCCTCTGTACAATGAGACGATTATGGATAATATAATTTCCCCCCAGTTTTACTGAGATTGAAATGAGATACAGCACTTTCAAAGTTTAAGATATACAGTATAATGACTTGATTTACTTATATTGTGAAATGATTACAATTGGGTGAACGTCCATCCTCTCATATAAATAAAAATGTTTTTAAATATATTTTTTCCTTTTGATAAGAACTCATAACAACTACTTAACACCTTTCAAATATACTACACAGCAAGGTTAACTAGAGCCTTCAGGTTGTGCATTCTTGTCAGACTTCGACCAGGAACACAAAACCATAATGTATATAGTATAATTGACCCCCAGCCAAGGAGTGATTACATGGAGTGTCTCTGTGGTACAGTTGGTTAGTGCACTGGGCTGTTAGCCAGAAGGTTGGTGGTTCAATCCCACCCAGGGACGCTTGGGTTTCCGGAGAAGGTGGGTTTCCAACCTTTTCCCTTTCTCTTTAGGATACCAAATTTATGCTTTCTATTTCCCAGGCACCACTAGCAATGAGTCCCCCTTTGAGGAAAATGTTTTGGAGCTCCAGAGCACATATAATCTACAACCGCCCTTACATCTTCCCCTACTTTTCCAAAGCCTGGTTTACAGCTTAACGTATTTGAAACACTGTAAATCCCTAAAACAGAGAACAAGAGAACCCAGCTCACATCCAATGGTGAAGGTACAGGCTCTAGGAGGGAAACTTAATTAGTCCAAAAAAGTTATGTGACTTTTCTGTGCTTCCATTTTTACATGTAAGATGAGTGAAATGGAGTATTTTGCTTGTCCAGAGTTTTAATGAGATGTGTGGGGAAAGCACGTAGCCAATGACTTTCACAAGCAAATGTTCAAAACACATTAGCTCTTACCAGCACCATTGCCATCAGCATTTTCATTACCTGCTTTGTTCTTTTTAGCTAAGATCCGTCTTGATATAAATAAGTCATTATTCAAACAGTCTCTCTAATTGATGATCATGCAATTGGCTCCAATATTGATTATCACACATACTACTGCAGGGAACATGCATATACTAATATGCATTATTATGCCTCTCCTTCTCTCCAGAGTCCCAAACATGGAATTGTCAATCAAAGTTTGTGACTGCCTGCCTAACTACCCTGAAAAGAAAATGTAGGTCATAGTCCCCACATTTTATGAAAATATTCTTTTCTCTAATGTTTTGCCAAATTTGGATAGTACTTACCTGACATTTCGTTTGAACCTATTTTTGCTCACAGTTTTGTAGACCTACAGTGGGAAATTGTTCTGTGCAAGACATCAAACCCAGAATTCCTCCATGAAAAGAGCCAATAATATGAAAAGAGCCAATAATATTTGAGATACAACAATACACTTTAAATTTACACATACATACATATATGGCAAAGGAATTAATTTTGTATTTGGGACACGTTTTTATCAAAGTGATGCATACTCATAAGTTTGTTTAGAAAACAGCAACCCGGGGCTCCTGAGTGGCTCAGCTGGTTAAGCCTCTGCCTTCAGCTCAGGTCATGATCCCAGGTTCTTCAGATCGAGCCCTGCATCAGGCTTTTCAGGGAGCCTGCTTCCTCTTCTCTCTCTCTCTACCTGCCTCTCTGCCTACTTGTGATCTCTGTCTGTCAAGTAAATAAATACATTTTTAAAACCCAGCAACC